>NW_026881931.1:0-39056 GCF_032173495.1 Musca vetustissima
AATGTGGCGAACGAGGAAGAGTGACTAGATTGATGGCCCGATGCAAGTTGAACAGTATCGAAAGGGATCTAGAATTAAGCAAGTCTCTGTGCGAATAAGAACAAATTCTGTCATATGACAAACGCGACAACCCAAAAACGAGAAAGAGATGCCAAAAGGAAGCAGAACACAAAGGAGGAATGACTTCTAAGAAACTGCTTTAATTGAAAAGCAGGCGAAGACATATAGAAATCTTTGACGATACGACACGCTGAATTCGTAAAGAACTTAATATCAAAAGGCTCGAGTAAGTTTTTGAAAAAGCAGACATAGCTGACGTAGGCGGCTTTTTCTGAGGACGAAGGGGACTTAAAACGATGGATAACTTGAAACGCCCTTAACAACAAATACAGTTTTTAGCATTCGTAGGCAATGAGAAACGTCGAGTGAAATTTGTTTCCAAGGAAAGTTTGAGAGCCCTTCAGCCGTCACTTGATACTGACACAATAAATCGGCTATATCTTCAAGAGTTCTTGAGATTTTACCTTGAAACAGGGAATTGTTGAATTAGTGTAGATTGGAATTAAGTCAACAAAAATGTTGACCCCGAGAATGGGGGGGTCCCCTTAAAACGATGGATAACCAACGAAATACAATTTTAGAGAACCATATATTGGATACAAAGGCTACGAGGCTGATTTCCACCAGGAATGGAAATAGCGTGAACGAATTCTGAAAATGCAAACAATTTGGCAAGAAAACCGAACGATTAATGGTTGATGTTAAATCTATGACAGTGCTAGAGACAGGGAACTTTGGGGACGGACGGATGCACTTTTCGAGTGTTCTGTGGCGAGATTCACCTCAGGAAAATCCAACGCAGTCCTGAAGACCTGGACTGAGGACGAAGGCATAGGACCTGTCAGAATCCAGCCGAATATCGTGTTTTGGGCTAAGAGGGAACCCAAAACATTTCGTTGCGTCCCTTCCTTCAAGATCTGTGGATACAAATCTGCCCCTAACAACAAATCTACAGATCTACAATTGAAGAGGTGGGCATTGGCTAAAGGAAGATTGGGCAAACAAGAAGTAAGGTTAGAACTAAGGGGCACTGAAGGAAGATTTCCAGATATTTTTGGAAGAACGAAAGCAATTGCATCAACAAATAAAGAAGAATCTATGCGAGAACCGATGCGAAATGAACAATTTTTCTAAGAAGTGGCATAGGATGAACTATTTACACCAGAAACGGTGGCAGAGGTTGGCTGAGTGGGCAATTTGAGACGTTTTTGTAAATGTTCAGATATGAACGAAGCCTCTGAGCCAGGGTCGATAAGAGCTCGAACAGGATGCGAAACTCCGGAATGAACAATGTTGACCATAGCCGTACCCAACAAGACATTTCGATTTTGGGAGGTATGGAACACCTGACTATTTACTACTCTAGGACTGGTGCCAGTATAAGTTGATGCCACATTACCATCTACTTGTGGAGGATTGTCGCGATAGAATTCGAAGGCCTAGACGATAGAGGAGAACCAAGTATGGATGATTGAGGAGAACCAATCCTAGATGATGGGGTAGAACCATTCCTATACGATTGAGGAGAAGCAGTAGGCCTATGCAACATAGTATGATGGCGAATTTTACAAATATTACAGTTATGGATACTGGCACAATTTTTGACGGAATGTCCTACCGAGAGACAATTTAAACAATAACCCTGTTTCTTAGCCACTTCAAACCTTTTTCTAAACGAAAGAGATCTAAATTTTGGACATGAGCGTAATGAATGGGATTCATTTCGATAAAGAATGCATGAATTTGATCTATGTTTAACCGCAGAAGTAGCTACATGGGCTTTAATTTTATTTTTCGAAATTGGATTAGAAGGAGAACCTCTCATGTCTCGTAAACAAGCTAATGTTTGAATCCTTTCAGTGAGGAATTTGTTTAAGTCTTCCCACGACGATAGCGAAGATTTGTCTTTTATACTCTGCTCCCACAAAGCTGCAGTTATTTTAGGTAAACGGTGCTGACAAATATATACCAAAATTGGATCCCAGTGATCAGTAACTACATCATAGACGGACATAGCAGAAATGCAGCCGTTGATACCACGCTGTAGAATTTTTAAATTACAACCAGATTCAGATTCTATAAAGGGAAGGTCGAATAAGAGCTTGAGATGATTATTAACTAGAATACGTTTATTGTCGTACGTATTATTCAACGACTGCCAAGCCATAGCGAAACTTTTACGGGTGAGTGGAAACTTAGACACGATTTCCCCAGCTTCACATTTTGTTTTCTGAACTAAGTGACAAAGCCTCTCAATGTCACTTAGGCGAGAGTTATTAATAGATATTGCAAGTCCCTGAATGTGGGCCACGACAAGAAATCTCCATGAAAATCATCAATCTCACACGGTGGTAAGTTGAGATTATGCATGGTATTTGAAACGTTAGGTGTCAAACTCCAATTAGAAATCGAGATATCTGCAGGATTTGAAAATTCAGTTTGAACCATATTTGATGAATTTAGGATATTCATATTCAAACTATTACTAGAACTATTAAGATCATGAGGAGGCCGATTAGATGCACTACCGATTTGTTGAGGATTTGGAACTAAAGTAGTTTGCGGTGTGCTAGCATTAACAACGACAGGAGTTTCAGAGGGAGATTTCACCGACTTAAGATTGTGAATCTTTTCATTGATCTCCGACAAACAATCAATTAAACTTAGGTTTGATGATTGGTACTTCGAATCGGCAGAAGAGATTTTTTCAGATGTTGTACCCTCTAGTGTCAACAAATAGTCAATACACTTGTCGTAAGTGTCTTTGACTTAAGACCATAACTCTTGAAGTTCCGAGCTTTGAATTTCAAGGCTGAATATCGTATGAGTTTCTGGCTTAAGCATATGGTATGAGGCAATAAATTTGACCACATTATCTGAAGCGCGAATAAATTGTGTCAATGGAGTGACCGACATGATTCTATTAAAAAACAAAAGATATCGAAGCAAAAAAGTCCAAAAAATCTATATTTTTAATATTTCAGGTCGACTAGAACCGAATGTAGGGTACACACTGTCGAATTTGCAATAGGGATCGATCAAATAATACAAAGATAGTCGATAGGAACTAATAAAAACAAGAAATTCTGTGAAATTTCCAAAAAAGGAACAAAAATTTACGAAAATAATTGGAAAATCGAAATTAACGACAGTAGGGTGCACGAAATTTCAAATGATGCTATAATTTTACAGACAACTAATTTTTGTTGTAAATGTAAATATGTATTTTTTTTTCGAAAAATATGTAAGAAATTTATTAAAATTGCCCAAAAATAGTTTTTAATTAACCACAAAGGAATGCTTTGAATGCTCTTGTAAAATGCTGAAAGTAAGGTACTTTTTATTAAAAAGTCCAAAAATCTACCTTAGACCAACAAATATAAAAATAATTTTTTATTAAATATCTTTTAAAATATTATTTATAAAATTTCACAATTTTTTTACTACGTACCCAATGTGCAGTGGTGAATAACGAATACCGCACAAAAGGGAATAAAACACAAGCAGTGTTGAGTGAGCGGCTAACGCACTACAAACAGACCAACGACAACGAATCAACAGAGATGTGTGGGGAGAGCAAGATCTTGTTGGTACGTTTGTTTGTTAGTCGGCTCACACTAAACAAGGCCGCTGGAATGCGAGAATGATATTTGTTGTTGATATCACACGATCAACAGAACAACGAGAACGATCCAACAGTGAGAGTTGGGGAATGGATATGTTGTTGGTGTGATTGAGTGTTAAGTGGGCCACAAACGTCAAACATGTGCGTTCGATCGGTGTGAATCGAAGCAATGTTTGACGTGTGTGGTACGGTATTCATACCGATTTGCCGGTGCGCACACCGATCGAAAGAAATTAAAAATTTTTAATTTTTCGTTGTGCGACGCACACATGTTTGTCGTCTGTGGCCTGGTGTGTGGATATTTTCTCATTTGTTGCGAAATTTCGTGGAGTGCGGATCAGCGGACAATGTCAAACATATGCAAAAAACGTTTTGGAAGATTTTTTGATATTTTTTTACACATATTCTACAGTGTGGCAAATAAAACTATTTTTCCCGGAATAAAATAAAAGTATTTAATAAATTTCTATTAAATAAAAATATTAAGTCTTTTTTCCGTCATCAACATCGCTGTCCATCTTAACGCTTCAAAAATAAATACGAAATGAAGTTTTGTGGATCCGTTTGACGTGTGTGGGCTAGGACCTTCGCACCGATCGAACGCACAAGTTTGACGTGTGTGGCCCACTTTAGCAAACAGACGCTATAAAAAGGCGCGTGGAATATTAGAATATCATTGTTGTGTTTAACGAACAAACAAGGAGAGTTGATGCGATATTCGAATTGTTGGTAGGTTTGAGAACAACAAAAGAATAAGAGCACGATGAGTGTTCGTATTGTTGTTAGTGCTTTTTCTCACTAGTGGCTGGCGAGTCAAACAAGAAAACGAGGTGTATATGTAGCCTTTGGTGAGAAATAACAAATAAGCACTACACAATCGATCAGTGGCAAACAAATTATGGCAAGAATATGAGACAATGTGTGGACTGTATATTTAGGAGCACGCGTTAAGGCAATTGTAGGGCGACTAGTACGTGACGTAGCGAAAATGTAGCAACAAATGGAATATTTATTTTTGTAAAGCGAAATGTAAAAACGAAAACACTCGCGGTATGCTCAATATAAAAGAAACTGAACTACGTACCTTTGAGTTTATGATGTTGTTTGTGTATGATGATGCAGTTTTTGATGTTTATGGTTTTGGTGAATATAATGATGAGATGTTGTGTATGGTGAGGGGTGATGATGTTTTCTCCTTTAAAATAGCGACAAGTACGAAATATCCGGCTCGAACGGATCAAAATGTTGGCGTGATACCGATGAGGGGAGAAAACCCAAAAAGAGAAAGAAAAACAAAATAAAACAATTTGGTATTAGAATATGTATTTTCAAACTTTATGCGGTAAGTTAATGAGTTTCGAAAAGAAACAAAACTTTACCTTAATGCGTGCGTGTTCGATCGAAAGCGAGGTTGCAAGTTTTAGCAACGAGAGTTAGAATGCAAGTTTTAGCAACGAGAGTTAGAATGCAAGTTTTAGCAACGAGAGTTAGAATGCAAGTTTAAACAACGAAAGTTAGAATGCACTGGAAAGTCCTCTCTGCATCTGAACTGAGCGAATGTGACTTCTAGGAGAGAGCGTAGGAAAGAGCGAGAACTCTCTCCTACAATCCGAACCAGGCGAATGTGACTCCTAGAAGAAGTGCAGAGAAGATTCCCCCATTGACTCAAATGAGTGGCCAATTAATGTGAATAATAATTGGTATGCTACGGAAGGGGTGAACAACATATCGAACATATACATTGTCGTAAACAATGTATCGAACCTAAACATTGCCGCCCAACTTGCAGCGCTACAATGCAATGCAACATGAATTAGACTAAATCGCGACTTATTCTAGGTTAGTATTTGCATTGTGAATAAAATACATAGACAGGTATAGTAGTTCAGTTTTATTGAGCAGGTGCGGATATAATTCAATTTAATATTATTTATTTTTCGACTATTTTGACAAAAAGAATACACGATGAAGTTATTCTTTACTATTTACAACTAATTTAGTATCTGGTCGACGAACAATTCCTTGTTGGACCTAGTATGACCAGTGAAGTCTATTGATAAGACTTAGAAGGAAATCGACTATCATTAGTTAATGTGGCGAACGAGGAAGAGCGACTAGATTGATGGCCCGATGCAAGTTGAACAGTATCGAAAGGGATCTAGAATTAAGCAAGCCTCTGTGCGAATAAGAACAAATTCTGTCATATGACAAACACGACAACCCAAAAACGAGAAAGAGATGCCAAAAGGAAGCAGAACACAAAGGAGGAATGACTTCTAAGAAACTGCTTTAATTGAAAAGCAGACGAAGACATATAGAAATCATTGACGATACGACACGCTGAATTCGTAAACAACTTAATATCAAAAGGCTCGAGTAAGTTTTTCCCCGAGAAAAAGCAGACATAGCTAGAGTACGTAGGCGGCTTTTCTCAAGGGGACCTGACTTAAAGCGATGGATAACCAACGAAATACAATTTTAGAGAACCAAATATTCGATACAAAGGCTACGAGGCTGATTTCCACCAGGAATGGAAATAGCGTGAACGAATTCTGAAAATGCAAACAATTTGGCAAGAAAACGGAACGATTAATGGTTGATGTTAAATCTATGACAGCGCTAGAGACAGGGAGCTTTGGGGACGGACGGATGCACTTTTCGAAAGAAAGGAAGACTGGTCTAGCAACGAAAATCTAGGTATGCGAGAATTATGAATATTAAATGAATTTTGACCGGACGCAACGACGATTATTCCTCTCACAGAACATGTCCGACGGCGAAGGATGCTTCAATTTAGGAACATAGGGAAGTCCCCATAGTCGGAGTAGTGTTCTGTGGCGAGATTCACCTCAGGAAAATCCAAACCAGTCCTGAAGACCTGGACTGAGGACGAAGGCATAGGACCAGTCAGAATCCAGCCGAATATCGTGTTTTGGGTTAAGAGGGAACCCAAAACATTTCGTTGCGTCCCTTCCTTCAAGGTCTGTGGATACAAATCTGCCCCTAACAACAAATCTACAGATCTACAATTGAAGAGGTGGGCATCGGCCAAAGGAAGATTGGGCAAGCAAGAAGTAAGGTTAGAACTAAGGAGCACTGAAGGAAGATTTCCAGATATTTTTGGAAGAACGAAAGCAATTGCATCAACAAATAAAGAAGAATCTATGATGCGAAATGAACAATTTTTCTTAGAAGTGGCATAGGATGAACTATTTACACCAGAAACGGTGGCAGAGGTTGGCTGAGTGGGCAATTTGAGACGTTTTTGTAAATGTTCAGATATGAACGAAGCCTCTGAGCCAGGGTCGATAAGAGCTCGAACAGGATGCGAAACTCCGGAATGAACAATGTTGACCATAGCCGTACCCAACAAGACATTTCGATTTTGGGAGGTATGGAACACCTGACTATTTACTACTCTAGGACTCGTGCCAGTAGAAGTTGATGCCACATTACCATCTACTTGTGGAGGATTGTCGCGATAGAATTCGAAGGCCTAGACGATAGAGGAGAACCAAGTATGGATGATTGAGGAGAACCAATCCTAGATGAGGGGGTAGAACCATTCCAAACGATTGAGGAGAAGCAGTAGGCCTATGCAACATAGTATGATGGCGAATTTTACAAATATTACAGTTATGGATACTGACACAATTTTTGACGTAATGTCCTACCGAGAGACAATTTAAACAATAACCCTGTTTCTTAGCCACTTCAAATCTTTTTCAAAACGAAAGAGTTCTAAATTTTGGACATGAGCGTACTGAATTGGATTCATTTCGACAAAGAATGCATGAATTTGATCTATGTTTAACCGCAGAAGTAGCTACATGGGCTTTAATTTTACTTTTCGAAATTGGACTAGAAGGAGAACCTCTCATGTCTCGTAAACAAGCTAATGTTTGAATCCATTCAGTGAGGAATTTGTTTAAGTCTTCCCACGACGATAGCGAAGATTTGTCTTTTATACTCTGCTCCCACAAAGCTGCAGTTATTTTAGGTAAACGGTGCTGACAAATATATACCAAAATTGGATCCCAGTGATCCGTAACTACATCATAGACTGACATAGCAGAAATGCAGCCGTTGATACCACGCTGTAGAATTTTTAAATTAGAACTAGATTCAGATTCTATAAAGGGAAGGTCGAATAAGAAATTGAGATGATTATTAACTAGAATACGTTTATTGTCGTACGTATTATTCAACGACTGCCAAGCCATAGCGAAACTTTTATGGGTGAGTGGAAACTTAGACACTTAGGCGAGAGTTATTAATAATAGTTGCTGAGAACAAGTCCCTGAATGTGGGCCACGACAAGAAATCTCCATGAAAATCATCAATCTCACACGGTGGTAAGTTGAGATTATGCATGGTATTTGAAACGGTAGGTGGCAAACTCCAATTAGAAATCGAGATATCTGCAATATTTGAAAATTCAATTTGAACCATATTTGATGAATTTAGGATATTCATATTCAAACTATTACTAGAACTATTAAGATCATGAGGAGGCCGATTAGATGCACTACCGATTTGTTGAGGATTTGGAACTAAAGTAGTTTGCGGTGTGCTAGCATTAACAACGACAGGAGTTTCAGAGGGAGATTTCACCGACTTAAGATTGTGAATCTTTTCATTGATCTCCGACAAACAATCAATGAAACTTAGGTTTGATGATTGGTACTTCGAATCGGCAGAAGAGATTTTTTCAGATGTTGTACCCTCTAGTGTCAACAAATAGTCAATACACTTGTCGTAAGTGTCTTTGACTTAAGACCATAACTCTTGAAGTTCCGAGCTTTGTATTTCAAGGCTGAAAATCGTATGAGTTTCTGGCTTAAGCATATGGTATGAGGCAATAAATTTGACCACATTATCTGAAGCGCGAATAAATTATGTCAATGGAGTGACCGACATGATTCTATTGAAAAACAAAAGATATCGAAGCAAAAAAGTCCAAAAAATCTATATTTTTAATATTTCAGGTCGACTAGAACCGAATGTAGGGTACACACTGTCGAATTTGCAATAGGGATCGATCAAATAATACAAAGATAGTCGATAGGAACTAATAAAAACAAGAAATTCTGTGAAATTTCCAAAAAAGGAACAAAAATTTACGAAAATAATTGGAAAATCGAAATTACCGACAGTAGGGTGCACGAAATTTCAAATGATGCTATAATTTTACAGACAACTAATTTTTGTTGTAAATGTAAAAATGTATTTTTTTCGAAAAATATGTAAGAAAATTATTAAAATTGCCCAAAAATAGTTTTTAATTAACCACAAAGGAATGCTTTGAATGCTCTTGTAAAATGCTGAAAGTAAGGTACTTTTTATTAAAAATTCCAAAAATCTACCTTAGACCAACAAATATAAAAATAATTTTTTATTAAATATCTTAACAATATCAATTTGTACTTGGTAATCATATACAAATATTAGGTCAATCTATTCTACTACACATTCCTGTTTTTAATTTGTCTTTTGGTTCATATAAAAACATTCTACAGGCAAAAGAAGTCGAACGATAAACAACTCGAAAGAAAACGTAAACGTATAGTTTTTCTTTAGAAATTGGGTTTATGTATGACGAAAAAGCTGCCATCATGCGAGCGAGAATGTCAAATTCACTCACTTGCTTTATAGCTTTCGAATGACTTGCAAAATCGCGAAATATGTACCAAAATTTGAAGCACTTTCACACAACACAATCTCTATACAAACTAAAAATTTTTGGAACATGTTTTATAGTTATCGCTTGTATTTTTCATTCATGTTTTTAGAAAATAAAATTATACAAATACTGAACATTTTCATTTATTTTAGGTATATAGTATTCTTAGCTTGTAAGGGAAGATTTTTGTGTAGTTGTAAGTTTCACAATTGTGTCTCCTTTTTTCTCATTTTTTATTTAGGTTGTTATATTACACATGTATGTTTTATGATAGATTAGAGTATTTTACACTTTCTTAGGACTTGCCCTGTAGTGTCTTGTGGGGTCTTCTAATAATAATATAATAATCGCATTTATCTTCAGTGGCGAAATACTGTTACCTCTTTGAGGGTGTATTTGAAATCTATTAAACCTTTGCCTTTGATATGTAAAAAATCTCAGACCTAACCGGCGACATCATTGATGATTGGCTTACAATGGTCCTCACATTAGCGAACCCTTCAATTTCGTTTGAGGCAATCTTCTCCATTGTCGTTAGCACGTATACGAATGTAATAGCACCACCTAGTATCGAATCGTCCAGCTGAGAGGCTCCGTGTAAAAGCGTGTGGTGCCGATAATCGAATCGACGGCAACCGGTCAAACTTGGACAGATGGCTTCTGGCCAAGCAGTTTCTGCAATATTCCCTGCGCTAACAGTGTCAAAAGTTACGTTTTGTACGTAACTTTTGACACGAGCTGAGAGCGTGATCTGTTTGGTATAACCCGCACCAAAATTGTCAGTGAGTTGTTTTTAATATCCTTGCATCGGATCTACTGCACTGCACTCCATCGTTGGAATTGGGTCGGCGTTCGGTTCTGCGGGTTGGTCGTTGGGGGCTTCTCACGGTGGCGACACCGGATATAATCATAGGTTACTTCTAGGTTGCGGCAGAAGCAGCACGAGTTCTAGAAAGATTTTTGGCGATCTTTGAAAATGTAACCTAACGCTGAGATATGATAAAATAGCACCTTACTTGAGAAACTTGATTTTCTTGTTCACCGAATAGATGGAGACGGAATCAGACATAGTTTGTCAAAATTAATTGCCCTTGAGAAATACAAAACTCAGCCGAGATATATTTTAGTTGTGTGTGCACAAAGACATAATCCCGTTATCACACCTACGAACTAGGGGAGTTAGCTGTTCTTACGTGATTGACCCGAGTTGTAAAAACATGATTTAAAATTCAATTTAATTTAAATGCATATATATCAGACTCTATCAACCAACTGTGTAATAAGTAGAAGAAAAGATTCATTGATACTTGCTTAGTTGTCCAGACTTCAATACAACATTGCCGCTGAGTCTAGATAGCATTATTGTCTATATATTGTTTCATAAGCACCATAGCGAGATGTCATAAAAGCATGCGACTCTGTTAACGTTGTGACTATTTCAAAGAGTCACTACTTAGAAAAGTATTCAAAATAAATACAACATAAACAGAAGATCAAGTGTTTATTGAAAATCAATCGATCTATTGGCTTCATGCTTTTATATTGATTTTTTAACTATTTTATTTTTCAACTTCAGACCGAACAACATCATAGCCGCAAATTGGGGAGACTGGGGCACCTTCGGCTTCGGGGCAAATTCGGCTTTCGCGTTTTCGATATGAAGCTCTCATCGTACATCACTAGCTTCTATACATATGTAGGTATCGAATATCAAAATAAATAATTGTCGCAAAGTTTGATATCTCTAGCTGATAAACGTATTTAGATGCACGGTTTTTTGTATTTTTAAAGATGTTTTTGTACTATTTCCATTCCATTTCGTAAGTATTTCGTGTATAAAACATTTCAATTTTTAAGGCAGTATTATTATATTAAAAAGTAGTTAATTACAACGTGCATTTTTATAAAAATTATTAAAAATGTTATATATTTTTAGAAGATTGATAGAACTAAATGAAAAAAGAAAATATAAAAAGTACCTTCGGGGTAGATTCGGCATTTTGAAGTGGGGCTCATTCGGCCAATATTATTTCCTTAAAATGTTTTTGAGTTTATCTTTAAAAATAAACCTTTAATATGGGTTGAAAATACATATATAAAACCAATCGTGCTTGCATTGACGAAAATGCGATAGAAAAAAGCTATTTGTGATGGTGTGTGTGACCTTGAGAAGTCAACGCCCGCCGCTAGAAAATATTGCCTTAAAAGTCAAACTTTGAGTCGCACATTAAAACAAAATGTATGTATTAGGTAAAAGATTCAAAGTTATCATCGATTGTGCTGCAGTTTCAACGATAAAGGCAAAAACCCAAATCATTGCTCCAATCGATATATGGAATATAATTGGGAATGTGTGTATAGACCACGTAGTAGAATGTCTCAGGTCGATGCCATTAGTAACAAACCCTTTGGAGGAACTAGTTGGACACAGCTTGTGTACAGTGACGAATATAGCTAGATTATTAATATTTATTAATATTTTTGAAGTTCCCAACAGTTAATGCATGAACTTAATTGTCTTCGTCTAAAATATATATTTTTAATATATACATTTTTAATATGTCAATCGACTTACATATAATTTTGAAGATTTTTTTTTCATTTTATTTGAAATTGAAATATGAGTTACAAATTAAAAAGGGCTGCCATTATCAATTTCTTAAATGAGACTACCTTTCTTGCGTTCACAAAACCGAAATATATCAACCGCACCAGGGGGGTTACTCTGTATTGAGATGCGTGAGAAAAATTATAACGCATCGCGTAATTGGTACTCTCTAATTCGTTTTCGTATCTCCTTTCGCATCTAGTTTACGCAAATGTGGCATCACCGCAATCTGTAATACGAAAACGCATGTCAAACTCGTTCGTTAAGCGCAAATATCTTGCGTTAACAAAATAGCAAACGCAAAGGAAGCGAAACATATAAGTAAGCTCAATTAATTTTTTTATTTATATATAAATTGTTAATTATTTTAAGTAAAAGGCAAAAAAGTCACAGTTGCAGGCAACGTCAGTTCCTTACTTAAGTAGATTTTATGGGGTAACACTGTGATTTGGCAAAGGGACAGTTGCAGAGTTCAAATGCGAAACAACGCGCCAACAATTTGTGGACAAAACTGTCTGATGACCTCAATTCAAATTGACCTCCTGTGAAAGATGTCGGTGGTTGGAAAAAGTAATGTATTATATTTTTTTATATAAAATGTGAAACTATGTGTGCATATTTACAGGTTGGTGTTGAAACCACCTTGTCCAAGCAATTTCAAAGCAGCGGCCTCTTTTATTGGAGTTGGAATTGTTGTGGATCTGTTTGAACAGACGAGCGTTTAATAAATACATAAACGAATCTTTATTGAGACGAACATTTTGTATAAATCTATAAAAATTAAATATTTGAAAACGTTTGTCACATAATTTGTACTTCTATTTTAATACCTGTGGTCACTTAGGGAGAATATATTTGATCGATCTCATAAAATTATTTTTTTGTTTTTAATTCGTTCATAATTTTTTTTTAAAAAAACACTCGTACCACACAAAAATATGTTTTCATTTAAAATTTTTTGACGTTTCCTTTTGTCATTCTTCGTTATTGTTTACTTTGTGGCGACAGTGTTGCCCTATTTTCGATTTAGTTTGCGAATGCGTTTGCTTGAGCGTTACAGAGTACCAAATTGTACTCTTAACGCATTTAGCTTTCGCATCGCACTTGCTTTCGCAACGCAATACAGAGTAACCCCCCAGTACTATACATCTTATGTTGTGTCTAAGGCTCTTGGCAAAGACAAATATCTTCTGGCAGAAAGGTATGGTATGCAGTTAAGCCAAAAGCCTTTAGTTCAGTTTATACTGCTGCGAACATAACATATGGTGCGAACTACCTCCAGAAGGCGAATGCGACGACGCAAAAGGTCGCGACCGCGGCCAAAAATGTTCAAAACCAAGTAACTCGGGGGACAAATTGTTTTGATGAAAACTGATAGAAAACACCCCAAATAGAATAAATTTGATATTGAAACATCAAGTAGTTTTGTCTCTACAAAGGTTCAAGTGAAAGCTCATTGTTGTGTGATGCCATGTTGGTATTTGCAGTTGTACATTGGATAAGCTTGATAATCCTGTAACAATAATACCAGAAGTAATTAGAATAATAACAGATGCGGCAACAGTGTTCTAGTTTTATATTCATGAATCCGCATACCCGCATACGCATTTATGTTCTTATTCTCTCTTTTGTTTATTTCTTTATTATCTAGTCCGCCATATTACATATTCACTGTACATATATATAACTCAATTTGTAACGTTTGTTTGTTAGTTGCCTATTACTTTCCTTTGAATAAAGAACTTGAATTGTTAAACAGAAAACCGATCCTCGTGCCTCCACAATTTTATTTAACAGGTTATGGGCCCAGCCCGTTTCCACTGCGCATAAAGAGGATCTGCAGTCGCTGTATATGGAGAATTTAATTAAATATTCTTGGTGCCTGGATTTTTTCCAATTTTGTCTTCACAATTGGCAAATTGATTTATTTTTGGCTTGTTTTAACTTCCAACTGTTAACTTCCAACAATTCTTTCGAATGTGTCCAACACCGCGGCAATGGTGGCAAATAATTTTCTTCTTCCAACCAGCAGTCTTATTTGTAGTTTTTAAAACAGAGTCTTCACTCGCTTGCCTTTTCTTTAATTTATCAACAAGGGTCATTGTAAGATTAGTTTCAACTCTTACCTTTGTGGAACTTGATACAACATGGTGTGAAAAGGTGACTGTAGCAAATGGTGATGCTGTTTATTCAAATGGTAAAGGTGTTTGTAGAATACCGATCTTGAATAGCGAAGGTGATGAAGCTGTCATAACTGTTAATGATGTTTTGTACATTCCATCGTTTAAAGGAAATTTACTGTCGGTAAAGAAATTGTCAACAAGGGGTTATACTTTTAAATTTTCTGGCAACAAATGCATAATAAGCAATGAAAAGGGCATGGAAACGGGATTAGCAGATTTGGTCAACAATTTATATCAACTGCGTTGTAAACGTACAGAGAAGGCAAACTTTGTTACCTGCACGATGGATCATTGTTAAGACTATTATCATAAATTGTTAGTTAGTTTTGATAAATCCATGCAATTTGGAAAGCTGGATACAAATTTTAATATTGTGGATTGTGGTGTAAGGAAAACTTGTGAATTATGTGCCAAATGTAAACAAACACAAAGACCCTTCCCAAAAATGTCAAAGTCAAAAACTGGGGAAGTGTTGGAAATAATCCATACTGATGTATGTGGATCCATGCAAACAATTACTCCTGGTAAGAGAAAATATGTCTTGACATTCATTGACGATTATGGCCGTTACGCCATTATATACTTGTTGCATGAAAAATCAGAAGTTTTTGGAAAACTAAAAGAGTTTGTTGAAATTATGAAAACTAAATTTGGAAGGTATCCGAAATGTTTTAGATCAGATAACGGTATGTATGACTGATTTTCTTCGTAGTCGTGGAATAAAAGCAGTCATGTGTGCTAATTATCTGCAAAATAAATTGATATCTAATTCTATTCCTTGTACCCCGTATGAAACATGGGAAGATTCAAAACCAAGCATTGAAAATTTTAAAATATTTGGAACAAAGGCTTATATTTTCATACCCCAGGTAAATAGAAAGAAGTTAGACAGCAAATATGACGAAGAGAGCAGAGGATTGCGGTTTGTTGATACTGAAACCAATAAAGTGACAATAAGCAGAGATTATCGATTTGTGAATTCAAATGAAACCATTGAGACAAAAAATGATAAACCGAGTGTCCCATCTGAAATAGAAATAAACGTTTCACCGAAAAGAGAAATGCATGATGATGATTCTGATATTGTTAACTCTCCTAGTAATTCGTGCTGTAGTTTAGGCAGTGATTTGGAGTATTTCTCTTAAGAAGAAGAGCCTACTACAAGTAATGGTAATCAATGTGATTCTGGCCTACGTAGATCTACACGGAGAAATAAAGGTATTCGTCCTGCTCGATACACAGCATGTGTAATGGAATCCGAATCGATAATTGAACCAAAAACTTAAAAGGAAGCTCTTTTGTCGAAACAAAAAGAAAAGTGGTCTGCTGCAATGCAGGAGGAGATGGATTCGATGGTGGAAATGATACATGGGAATTGATGAATAAACCGGACAATCCAAACATAATAGGATGCAAATGGATTTACAAAATAAAAACAAATAGTGACGGAAAAATTCAA
Source organism: Musca vetustissima (assembly GCF_032173495.1). Taxonomy (NCBI): domain Eukaryota; kingdom Metazoa; phylum Arthropoda; class Insecta; order Diptera; family Muscidae; genus Musca; species Musca vetustissima. The sequence continues at coordinate 15,619 of NW_026881931.1, forward strand.
CGCTATGAAGCTCGCCTTGTGGCTAAAGGTTTCAATCAGAAGTATGGTACCGATTATGATGAAGTATTTGTGTCCGTAACACGGCAATAAACATTTCGTATTTTACTTTCAATTGCTGGACAAAAGAAGATGTGTGTTCACCATATGGATGTGAAGTGTGCATTCCTAAATGGAAATCTGAAGGAGACGATATACATGGCGCAACCACCTGGTTTTGTAAAAGGCGATTTGACCAAGGTTTGTAAGTTGAATAAAAGCATTTACGGGTTAAAGCAAGCTGCGAACGTTTGGAACAAGAGAAGTAAGGCTGATCCTTGTGTTTATACCAAAATCATCAATGGGGAAGAATTATTTATATTGGTATATGTTGCTGATTTGTTGGTGGCTTCGAGAAATGAGACTGATATTACAAATGTTGGTAAAATGGTAAATTAAAGTCAAGAATCTCGGTCCGTATCACATTTTTTGGGAATTGAAATCAAAAGAACAAGCAGTGATGAATTTCTCATTGAGCAGAAAACTTACATCATGGAGGTAATTAACAAGTTTGGAAATATCCAAGTTGCACCATATGGAAAAATAGACCCCGAACCCTTGTTAAGGTATTCCGAATATCAAACTTTACTGGGATCTTTGTTGTATGTTGCTGTTAACACACGTCCTGATATTGCGACAAGTGTATCTATTTTATCTAAGAAAATAAGTTGTCTTACTCAGGAAGATTGGATTGAGCTCAAACGTATGGCAAAATATCTAAAGAGCACAGCTGATATGTACTTAAAGCTTAGTTGTGAGACTGATACGCCGAATGCGAATAGGGCTGAATGTCGCATTGACCGGAAAAGTAACTCTGGATATTTGTTCTTATTGAATGAGTGTGCAATTAGCTGGGCTTGTAAAAAGCAAACAATTGTATCTCTGTCTACAACTGAAGCTGAATTCATAGCTCTTTCGGATGCAGCAATGGAGCGAAGTGGATGAGAAATATTTTAGCAGAATTCGGATGTCAACCAGTTAAACCGACCATAATATTTGAAGATAACAGAAGTTGCTTAAACTTAATTAAGGAGGAGATATTAAGTAACCGAACAAAACATATTGACACCAAATATTACTTTGTAAGGGATTACATTGATAAAAAGTTAATCGATTGTAATTATTGCCAGTCTGAAGAAATGCTGGCTGATATGCTGACAAAACCATTACCATTGTCAAAGCGGGAGAAATTCAGAACTTCTGCGCAAGTCACGTACAATTGAGGAGGGGTGTTGGTATTTGCAATTGTACATTGGATAAACCTGGTAATCCTGTAACAATAATACCTGAAGTAATTAGAATAATAACATATGCGGCAACATTGTTCTAGTTTTATATACATTAATACGCATTTATGTTCTCATTCTCTCTTTTGTTTATTCCTTCATTATCTAGTCCGCCATATTACATATTGCATATTCACTGTATATATAATTTTGTAACGTTTGTTAGTTAGTTGCCTATTACTTTCCTTTGAATAAAGAACTTGAATTGTTAAACAGAAAACCGATCCTCGTGCCTCCACAATTTTATTTAACATGCCATGTACAGACAGACAGCGTTGTTCGGTCTCTCATTCGTTGTTCGACCCTGAATTATGAAGTAATTACTTAGTTCCCCCTACAAAATTGTCTGAGGAACACCGACTTTTGTACGTTGTTCAATTCTGAATAACCAAGAAAATTTTCCCATCCCTAACAACTGAGAGTATTTATCGAAAATAAATTAATTTTGACAGCATAAAAATATTTATAAAATTTTCTAACTTTTTCAGTAAAATGAATGAAAAGTAGATGAATGAAAAGTAGAAATTTGTATAGTTTTTATATATGCAGCAGGATGTACATTTTGTTTTCTACATAATGCAATATGCATTTCGTTTCCGTCGGTTCTAATTAGCGTACAAAACTAAAACCAAATGTTGGGAAAGTCAAACAAAAAATTATCCACATTTTTATATGTGACAGTATGTGATATTGAAATTGAGAATATATAAAAATGTATTAAAAACAACAAAATTTTCAGAAAAAATGGAAAACATGAATGAAAAATAATTAGCTATGGGTTCTTACTATGTTCTGGAGAAATATAACAATTTTTTCTATTTAAAAACATTGTTAACACTATTTATTGGCCTTGGAGGCTTTAGTGTTAAGGAATGAATTTCAATATATAAATAAATTCATAGGTAATACACTCAAATAAGTTGAGATTTCGTTGTAAAATGAGAAACAACAAATTTGAAAAAGAAAATTCTGATGACATGAATTAACAATAGTATTGTATGAACGGGTTAATTCATGTAGGTAATTCTAAGAGCGAACTACGTTGTTCGAATGCTCGTCAGAACATGGTATAATATTGATATATGTAGAAAGTTTTAGAAATTTGTATTAATTGGCCTGTTCCCGTACTGCAAGAATCTACCACTTTTTACAACGATAACGAATTTTCCTTTATGATATCGAAGAAAATAGTAAAAGTAGTGTTGGCGGTTTATTTGGGATACCATTTGTATTTTGTTTTTGCAAAATAGTCAGGCTGAATCCCAGTTTGTTGTTTTTATAAAAAACAACTATTTATTAGTGGGGAATGTATGGCATTGTTTGTCGAGGGGTAAGACAGGGAAGACTATAGTTTCGGATCACGCCACTGATCCTCATCAGTTCCCTTAGTTTTTTGTTGGGATATTCTCCCCAGAAGCTATTGCTTCTATACAAAAAACCTTTCATACCTTTTTCATTCATTGTAACAAAGCGAAGTACTTAGCTGACCAACGACATAAACTGCATGAGAATTTCGCTGGAGCCTCACTTCGAGGTTAACAAGGCATTTACAAACAATACCACACTTTTCAGGCTGACTATTTTGCAAAAACAAAATAAAAATGGTATCCCAAATAAACCGCCAACACTACTGAAGTTGTAGACGCAGGCACGGTTAAACTGTTTGGTTTGTTGCTGTATCCTAAAAGTCGTGGAGGTTTTAATTTTTACTTCCTTTGTAAAATACGAATATGAATATATTAATAACAGCGAAAATTTTACACATTTTCGCGAAATATGAGAAAAATAATAAAAATATCAGAGTTTTCGTCATTATTTTCATTGTAGTAATGACATGTATCCACCTAAAATTAATTTAAAAATATCTACATAATCTAAACACCACGAAAAATCTAATGATAATGAATCACACAAATCTGTGTAGCGGTTTGTAAATTGCAGCGACAAAAAACAAGATATTGAGAAAAATTATTTGTTTTTGGTTCGAAGAAATAATGTCATCATATTTATTGCTAAATTTTATACAAGAAATTTCAGAAAAAAATTTTGTGGTTATTCTTCTATTTTAGCCGAATTTTACTGAAAATTTGGCCTATATAAAAAGATTCTCTTCATGTGTATAAGTATACACCTTGCGGATTATAGCAAGACCCTTCCAAAAAATTTTGGGGTTCTATAAATAGGAATAAATCTTAAAGTAAAACTATATTAGGAAATATACATTTTAAATTACATCTAAATCGCGTATTCCTCAAAATCATTTGATGCGCATGCGGTTTCCAGGTAGTATTGAAATTTATCTTTCAATCCATGTATATATTGCGAAATTTCATTTGAACTCTTTGAACATTGCTGAAGGTGAATGGGTTGTTGATTTCGGAGCGTCGTGCCATATTTGCAGCGATATTTTTCGCTTTCATGTGCAATTTTTGCTTTATGTGGATCCGACTGCTTGTTTTAACTTCCAACTGTTAACTTCCAACAATTCTTTCGAATGTGTCCAACACCGCGGCAATGGTGGCAAATAATTTTCTTCTTCCAACCAGCAGTCTTATTTGTAGCTTTTAAAACAGAGTCTTGCCTTTTCTTTAATTTATCAACAAGGGGCATTGTAAGATTAGTTTCATCTCTTACCTTTGTGGATCTTGATACAACATGGTGTGAAAAGGTGACTGTAGCAAATGGTGATGCTGTTTATTCAAATGGTAAAGGTGTTTGTAGAATACCGATCTTGAATAGCGAAGGTGATGAAGCTGTCATAACTGTTAAGGATGTTTTGTCGTTTAAAGGAAATTTACTGTCGGTAAAGAAATTGTCAACAAGGAGTTATACTTTTAAATTTTCTGGCAACAAATGCATAATAAGCAATGAAAAGGGCATGGAAACGGGATTAGCAGATTTGGTCAACAATTTATATCAACTGCGTTGTAAACGTACAGAGAAGGCAAACGTTGTTACCTGCTCGATGGATCATTGTTAAGATTATTATCATAAATTGTTAGTTAGTTTTGATAAATCCATGCAATTTGGAAAGCTGGATACAAATTTTAATATTGTGGATTGTGGTGTAAGGAAAACTTGTGAATTATGTGCCAAATGTAAACTAACACAAAGACCTTTCCCAAAAATGTCAAAGTCAAAAACTGGGGAAGTGTTGGAAATAATCCATACTGATGTATTTGAATCCATGCAAACAATTACTCCTGGTAAGAAAAAATATGTCTTGACATTCATTGACGATTATAGCCGTTACGCCATTATATACTTGTTGCATGAAAAATCAGAAGTTTTTGGAAAACTAAAAGAGTTTTTTGAAATTATGAAAACTAAATTTGGAAGGTATCCGAAATGTTTTAGATCAGATAACGGTATGTATGACTGATTTTCTTCGTAGTCGTGGAATAAAAGCAGTCATGTGTGCTAATTATCTGCAAAATAAATTGATATCTAATTCTATTCCTTGTACCCCGTATGAAACATGGGAAGATTCAAAACCAAGCATTGAAAATTTTAAAATATTTGGAACAAAGGCTTATATTTTCATACCCCAGGTAAATAGAAAGAAGTTAGACAGCAAATCTAAGCTATTAACTTTCATGGAATATGACGAAGAGAGCAGAGGATTGCGGTTTGTTGATACTGAAACCAATAAAGTGACAATAAGCAGAGATTATAGATTTGTGAATTCAAATGAAACCATTGAGAAAAAAATGATAAAGCGAGTGTCCCATCTGAAATAGAAATAAACGTTTCACCGAAAAGAGAAATGCATGATGATGATTCTGATATTGTTAACTCTCCTAGTAATTCGTGCTGTAGTTTAGGCAGTGATTTGGAGTATTTCTTTTAAGAAGAAGAGCCTACTACAAGTAATGGTAATCAATGTGATTTTGGCCTACGTAGATCTACACGGAGAAATAAAGGTATTCGTCCTGCTCGATACACAGCATGTGTAATGGAATCCGAATCGATAATTGAACCAAAAACTTAAAAGGAAGCTCTTTTGTCGAAACAAAAAGAAAAGTGTCTGCTGCAATGCAGGAGGAGATGGATTCGATGGTGGAAATGATACATGGGAATTGATGAATAAACCGGACAATCCAAACATAATAGGATGCAAATGGATTTACAAAATAAAAACAAATAGTGACGGAAAAATTCAACGCTATGAAGCTCGCCTTGTGGCTAAAGGTTTCAATCAAAAGTATGGTACCGATTATGATGAAGTATTTGTGGCCGTAACACGGCAATAAACATTTCGTATTTTACTTTCAATTGCTGGACAAAAGAAGATGTGTGTTCACCATATGGATGTGAAGTGTGCATTCCTAAATGGAAATCTGAAGGAGACGATATACATGGCGCAACCACCTGGTTTTGTAAAAGGCGATTTGACCAAGGTTTGTAAGTTGAATAAAAGCATTTACGGGTTAAAGCAAGCTGCGAACGTTTGGAACAAGAGAAGTAAGGCTGATCCTTGTGTTTATACCAAAATCATCAATGGGGAAGAATTATTTATATTGGTATATGTTGCTGATTTGTTGGTGGCTTCGAGAAATGAGACTGATATTACAAATGTTGGTAAAATGGTAAATTAAAGTCAAGAATCTCGGTCCGTATCACATTTTTTGGGAATTGAAATCAAAAGAACAAGCAGTGATGAATTTCTCATTGAGCAGAAAACTTACATCATGGAGGTAATTAACAAGTTTGGAAATATCCAAGTTGCATCATATGGAAAAATAGACCCCGAACCCTTGTTAAGGTATTCCGAATATCAAACTTTACTGGGATCTTTGTTGTATGTTGCTGTTAACACACGTCCTGATATTGCGACAAGTGTATCTATTTTATCTAAGAAAATAAGTTGTCTTACTCAGGAAGATTGGATTGAGCTCAAACGTATGGCAAAATATCTAAAGAGCACAGCTGATATGTACTTAAAGCTTAGTTGTGAGACTGATACGCCGAATGCGAATAGGGCTGAATGTCGCATTGACCGGAAAAGTAACTCTGGATATTTGTTCTTATTGAATGAGTGTGCAATTAGCTGGGCTTGTAAAAAGCAAACAATTGTATCTCTGTCTACAACTGAAGCTGAATTCATAGCTCTTTTGGATGCAGCAATGGAGCGAAGTGGATGAGAAATATTTTAGCAGAATTCGGATGTCAACCAGTTAAACCGACCATAATATTTGAAGATAACAGAAGTTGCTTAAACTTAATTAAGGAGGAGATATTAAGTAACCGAACAAAACATATTGACACCAAATATTACTTTGTAAGGGATTACATTGATAAAAAGTTAATCGATTGTAATTATTGCCAGTCTGAAGAAATGCTGGCTGATATGCTGACAAAACCATTACCATTGTCAAAGCGGGAGAAATTCAGAACTTCTGCGCAAGTCACGTACAATTGAGGAGGGGTGTTGGTATTTGCAATTGTACATTGGATAAACTTGGTAATCCTGTAACAATAATACCTGAAGTAATTAGAATAATAACATATGCGGCAACATTGTTCTAGTTTTATATACATTAATACGCATTTATGTTCTCATTCTCTCTTTTGTTTATTCCTTCATTATCTAGTCCGCCATATTACATATTGCATATTCACTGTATATATAATTTTGTAACGTTTGTTAGTTAGTTGCCTATTACTTTCCTTTGAATAAAGAACTTGAATTGTTAAACAGAAAACCGATCCTCGTGCCTCCACAATTTTATTTAACATGCCATGTACAGACAGACAGACAGCGTTGTTCGGTCTCTCATTCGTTGTTCGACCCTGAATTATGAAGTAATTACTTAGTTCCCCCTACAAAATTGTCTGAGGAACACCGACTTTTGTACGTTGTTCAATTCTGAATAACCAAGAAAATTTTCCCATCCCTAACAACTGAGAGTATTTATCGAAAATAAATTAATTTTGACAGCATAAAAATATTTATAAAATTTTCTAACTTTTTCAGTAAAATGAATGAAAAGTAGATGAATGAAAAGTAGAAATTTGTATAGTTTTTATATATGCAGCAGGATGTACATTTTGTTTTCTACATAATGCAATATGCATTTCGTTTCCGTCGGTTCTAATTAGCGTACAAAACTAAAACCAAATGTTGGGAAAGTCAAACAAAAAATTATCCACATTTTTATATGTGACAGTATGTGATATTGAAATTGAGAATATATAAAAATGTATTAAAAACAACAAAATTTTCAGAAAAAATGGAAAACATGAATGAAAAATAATTAGCTATGGGTTCTTACTATGTTCTGGAGAAATAGAACAATTTTTTCTATTTAAAAACATTGTTAACACTATTTATTGGCCTTGGAGGCTTTAGTGTTAAGGAATGAATTTCAATATATAAATAAATTCATAGGTAATACACTCAAATAAGTTGAGATTTCGTTGTAAAATGAGAAACAACTAATTTGAAAAAGAAAATTCTGATGACATGAATTAACAATAGTATTGTATGAACGGGTTAATTCATGTAGGTAATTCTAAGAGCGAACTACGTTGTTCGAATGCTCGTCAGAACATGGTATAATATTGATATATGTAGAAAGTTTTAGAAATTTGTATTAATTGGCCTGTTCCCGTACTGCAAGAATCTACCACTTTTTACTACGATAACGAATTTTCCTTTATGATATCGAAGAAAATAGTAAAAGTAGTGTTGGCGGTTTATTTGGGATACCATTTGTATTTTGTTTTTGCAAAATAGTCAGGCTGAATCCCAGTTTGTTGTTTTTATAAAAAACAACTATTTATTAGTGGGGAATGTATGGCATTGTTTGTCGAGGGGTAAGACAGGGAAGACTATAGTTTCGGATCACGCCACTGATCCTCATCAGTTCCCTTAGTTTTTTGTTGGGATATTCTCCCCAGAAGCTATTGCTTCTATACAAAAAACCTTTCATACCTTTTTCATTCATTGTAACAAAGCGAAGTACTTAGCTGACCAACGACATAAACTGCATGAGAATTTCGCTGGAGCCTCACTTCGAGGTTAACAAGGCATTTACAAACAATACCACACCTTTCAGGCTGACTACTTTGCAAAAACAAAATACAAATGGTATCCCAAATAAACCGCCAACACTACTGAAGTTGTAGACGCAGGCACGGTTAAACTGTTTGGTTTGTTGCTGTATCCTAAAAGTCGTGGAGGTTTTAATTTTTACTTCCTTTGTAAAATACGAATATGAATATATTAATAACAGCGAAAATTTTACACATTTTCGCGAAATATGAGAAAAATAATAAAAATATCGGAGTTTTCGTCATTATTTTCATTGTAGTAATGACATGTATCCACCTAAAATTAATTTAAAAATATCTACATAATCTAAACACCACGAAAAATCTAATGATAATGAATCACACAAATCTGTGTAGCGGTTTGTAAATTGCAGCGACAAAAAACGAGATATTGAGGAAAATTATTTGTTTTTGGTTCGAAGAAATAATGTCATCATATTTATTTTTTAATTTTATACAAGAAATTTCAGAAAAAAATTTGGATTATTCTTCTATTTTACCCGAATTTTACTGAAAATTTGGCATATATAAAAAGATTCTCTTCATGTGTATATAGCAAGACCCTTCCAAAAAATTTTGGGGTTCTATAAATAGGAATAAATCTTAAAGTAAAACTATATTAGGAAATATACATTTTAAATTACATCTAAATCGCGTATTCCTCAAAATCATTTGATGCGCATGCGGTTTCCAGGTAGTATTGAAATTTATCTTTCAATCCATGTATATATTGAGAAATTTCATTTGAACTCGTAAAACGCAAATAATTCCGCAAAATCCATATGCCTTTACGAAAAAATACATCGATCTCTACATATTTCAATCCGGTCCATTAAGAACCACGGATGACCCAGCTCACATTATTTTTGAGATTAATTCGGTACATCTCACTTTCGGCTGAAGTTTTTTAAGTTGATTCACAGAAAACGCAATTAAATCCGCGATATTTTCAAAAACATTTTTTGCATGGATTTTCACAAAATTTGGCCCGCAAAATAGGTTTTTTGGATGAGTATTTTGTACGCTTGACGTATTTCGGTAACATTCATATAAGTACATGTGTTCTACTTCTGTGGTGAAAAACGTCGAACAAGCTAGTTGAATTTTAGGTAGGGCTGTTAATTCTCACAAAAAGATTGTCATGCGTTTATTTTCAGTATTTTGGCATTCTGATTTCCTTTTGCACAAAATGCTTCTTCCCTGAAAACTTTCAATAAAATTTATTTTTGTAATATATCTAGTAGTTATTTCTGTCCTAAGGATACATTTCTAACTTGAGTGTCTGTAATTCAATGATGTACATAACCAAATTCAAAGTAAGTGTGTGAGATGATGTATATAACCATCGACGCTATCTTACAAGTTTGTCATCAGTGCTGTAATTTGATATACAATTATATCACAGCATAAACAACCTACTAACAAAAAATTTAGAATGACAAAGTCCCCATATAGAGACTTAACGGAACTAAAGGAATTTGAAACGCACATTATATAATGTGTGTGTTTTATAATTAATAATTTTTGATACAAATAAAGTAGACGTAATACAGATAATCGTACCCAGGCGTGTATATTCTTATGTTATATATAAAGGTTTTTTTAACTCTTTCTAGACGAAATGTAATCGAACAAAAGTCTATTCAAAAGAAATCGTAAACATACACAAATTAAACTTCACTATAACGAATTGGACTGTGATTATACGAAAGCAAGTGTCTCTCACTTGCGTCGAATCGATTATAAAACCGCGAACTATGCACCAAAATCTGATTCAAATTCGAGTGACTGCAATTTGTTCGAATACTTTCGTTCGTCTTAGTGTGACAGGCTGTGAGTACATTATGATTATATTTCTATTTTATTTAGAAACTATCCAAATTATGCTTTGTGCCTTTTATCTGACAAACTCAACCATAAATAAGTGTGTATTAGAGTTGTGTTGTTCCGGAACGAACAGGTTCAAAGAAACTGTTCCGAACCAGGAACGACCGAAAATGATCGAAACGCTCAAGGAACTAGATTGCCCAACTTTCATTTAATACATTTCTAGCATTGAATGAAACGACATTTTCATGTTGACGCTATTTTTGGTCCAGCATATTCTGCTTTAGTTATTAGAAAATGTCTTATTCGTCGCCTTCCATAAACATAAATGACCACATTGCCATTTTTTATATAAATCAGACCACATTGTCATATTTTTTATATTTCTGTCTATAATATTTCGACATTTCCACAAACCAGTTATGTAAACTATAAAACAAATTTCAGAAATTTTTAATGGATTAATTTTTAATACACGGTTATGGTTCTAGACCCCATGCTTTGGACCAAATCAGAAAAGAATGATTTCAAAGGTGGTATTAGAAAAATGTATTAGCAAAAATATTTAATTTTTACCATTCTGCCTATGTTTTTCTTATAAGTATTATATAAAAACATGTTTAATTTGAATTGATTATAAAACACTACGTTTTCTGCATTTTTGCATATTAAGTAAATAATAAACACAAAATAATTAAAGTAAGTTAAAAGTGAGTGCAATATTCAGAAAAAGCTATATGTTAAAAAGAAATTACAATTTTTATTTTGTTAAAAAAGACGAAAAAGCCAACAAAATATGAAATATAACTCGTTTTATTTTCATCACATTCGTAATAAGCAGAATAAAAACATCAGTAATTAATATAATTAAAAATTGGTCACTAATATAAATAAGAAATTATTAACGCTTGCTTCAAATGTTTTTGAATCAATTTTGAATTTGAATTCAATTTGTTATCTGAAACACACTTTTGAAAATATTAATGTTAGTTTCAAAATTTGTTTGGATTCATAGGTATCTATTTTTTTACAAAAACGTAAGAAATTGAACTAACTTCTTTTATGGATGATGTAAAAAATGAAATTAGAATTGGTTTATAAAAACATAGAGTTTTATTTATGTCCATCACATTATAATAGGTCAAATAATCGTGTACAATTTTATGGAAAAAAATCTACAGCACTTATGTATAACACATGCCGATGTGGTAATAACATTAACAATGCAAACCATGCTTTACTTCAATGTCGTACTTTCACAAAAGGGAGATACAATGTATTTAACGTCTTTTAACAGATTGTACTTTCATGCTTTTGGCTTTAAGCATGTAATATATTGACGAAGCTGATATATGTTGCTGCTCATATCCATTAAAACTCCAACAGCATGAACAACGACATGTTCCGCAGGATCGAAGTTGTTTGCGAACGTGGTATCCACGAAATCCTGATTGAATAGTAATAGCAGCCCACTCCTCCATAGTTCTATCCGAATTCGGAGAACTTGGAAATATATGCATTTTTAATAAGTTTGTATATAGATTATATTTAATAAATTAAACAGATCGCAGTTAACCACGAAAACCTGTTTTTATAAGTGAATTAACATGAATGTAAGAATGGAAGTATATTCAGCTTCGACGTAACCTATGTCCACAATGGGCGAATTACCGTTAAAAGTCAGAATATTTCATTACACTGAGCAGCACTAAAATTTTGTAAAAACCCTAGCTGGGTTTTTAATTTTTATCACGTAGACTACTCTAAATAGTGATTTTCATTCTTCAGCAATGTTTTACCCCTTAATAAGAACTACAAATTTTGCGTTGAGATATTATCCACTGTGTTGGAATTTGCTTTTAATTCGACTAACAATATGAAAGGAAGGTAGTCAACGGAAAAACAAAAATGTGGTTATAATCCCACAGAACCATAAAAATTTAACCAATTGTATGTTCACAGAAAATGTTATGCCATGGCATGGAATTTAAAAAATCATTTCACGTTATATGAACATACAATTGGTTAATTTTTGATGACTGTGAGACTATATCCATGTGGAACAATAGTCTAAAAATATTATATTTTCGCGAAGTTGGAGTCATATCGCATATCAAAAAACTTCGCATTAGATTTACACATTTTCAAAAAAAAAAAAAAAAATGGGAGTATTTCAGATTCAATAAAATTTTTACAAGGATATTACGATATGGAGAGTTTTCACCAAATCGAATACTCCGTTCGCATTATAAGGTACTTTTCAAAAAAGGACCATTTCTGGAGGAGGTACCAGAAGGAACGGACCAATAATACCCACCTTCCAATATAAACATTTAATAAACATTTATCATTTTCAGTGATCAGACATTCTCCATATTCGAGCTAAATTTAGGCTTGGAAAAATTATGTACAATGTACAAAGTTTGGATTAAACAGACAGGAGTTTGTCAGCCAGACACATTTCATACTGTTGGTATAAAAATTAAGTTTGTATGAGTTTTCTGATAATGAATATTTTATTTAAACTGAATAGGATCAGCTTTCTTCACTTTCGTAAACGTCGGTATATACACAGCATTCATTAATCTAGTCCACTCCCTTAGGTACCCTCTCCACGAAGTGGAGTGCTACTTGAATGTTGTCTTATAGGACCAATAACTTTCAAAAATACTTCAAAACACAACTTGTAAAATTAGGTATAGAACACTAATGCACAAAATAGTACGATAGCGGTGATTGCTAAACACGTATTCTCTTTCGGCTCTTTTCGACAGTCATTTTTGATGATTATCTCTCTGTTACGCTCTCACATACTTACTCTCAATTAAGTTCTGTTCAACTCTGGTATAGAATGTTCATTAATGATAAATGTGAGGGTCTGCGGGGAAGGGCAATGTACTCTCATATATATTTCATTACGTAACAAAAAAAGTATGTTTTAAAATTATTAAAGTTTTTGAGATGAGTCAAATTGGTTCACTCAGTAAATCAATTTAAAAAATCCTCAAACTCCTATGAAGGACCTAATTATTGGTGTACCTAGAATTACATTTTTGTACCAATCATATGAAAGTATGCAAACTATGTACTTAAATATGCGTTCAAATTGAAGTAATAATATGTTTAATCATCATTGACATAGAATAATTAAAATAACACAAATGTGTGTTTTGTATGCAGTTCAGGTACGATGATAGTTAAAGGTTTCTTCCAGATCAGCTTTCAGATGGCTATCCTCCTTGGACTTTATATTATGATAACAGGTATTGTCAACTTGACTTCGATTTTATGTCGTAATATTATTGATTTTATGTTTGTTTTATCCAATTCAAATATTTCTTCAACATTTTTATGAATTTCCAAACTTTTCTTTTGGATTCGTTTGGCTTTAGGATTTTTGTAAATAAAAATCGTTTTTTATTTTCGATTTTTAGTGATTTTTATTGTTTCCAATATTTCGATTGGATTCTCCAGGGATTCTCAGGGAACAACAATTACATATATATTAACAGAGTACAAAAACAATCACAAAGAAATAACTTGAAGAAAGTTATATTGCCTTACAGACAACGAACCAATTTCAACTAACGGTTGAAAGATTTATATTAGTTTACTGTGTATCTGTATGTTTGAGCGCAATTGTCCGTGTCGTTTTTGTAGTTAAGACGAATGTAAAGTGGAGTATTGATAATATGCAATATCCCAAGAGTGAATCTTTTATGGTTATTATTCTCCTGAGTTAGAATTTTAATGTCATTGGAATCTGGGATGTGTCCTGTTACTGTGCATTGTGCCGTTTTTTTTCTATTGGTTTATTGAGAGCTTTTAGATAAGATAATTTTTCTCAGAAAATAGACGACAAATAGTTAAAATATGTATGAAACGCCCTCTGGCGGAGGTCATAGGTAAAAATAAATATCAGAAATGAATTTCTCGACCCCAAAAACCTCCCATATAAACAAAATAAAATAACGATAAACAAAAAATCGAATTTTAAATCAAAATAATGTTATGGGAAAAAATCATTTTTTGAAAATCGAGATCTACCCCAAAAACCCACCATATAAAGAATAAAATAACTATAAATAAAAAATTGAATTTTGAATCAAAATGATGTCATGGTAAAAAATCATTTTTTTGTCCATAGAATCATCCTAGGGGCTGGATTTAATCGATTTTTTCGGCTCCATACAAATTGGCCCGCCCTAATATATATATATATATACTTTATGGGGTCTCCGGCAAATATTTCGAGTTGTAGCAAACGGAATGATATACTTAGTATACACTCCACCTTATGGTAGAGGGTATAAATATGCAATTTAATTAATAACCTTAAACCAATACTTTACTAAATCCATTAGAATTTAAGTGTACTATTAGAGATAATGACAATTTCTTCTACTGTGCTAAAACATGTGTTGCAAATATAAATCCATTGGTATTACCAGCTTGTGCGCATATCGGTAGACAGTTGCAAAATCATGATAGGATTTTTCAGGCCTTAAAATATTATACTTTATTTTACTACAAGTGAAGATGTAAAAAAGTTTGTATAAGATTTAACTAAATTTTAAAGAAATTTCCGACCTGATAGCATGTGTTATCAATACATGGAACTAATTGCTATAATTGTTGATCGCATTTTCCATATTTATATGCAAAAAGGCCTTAGCCTTTGAGGATATAAATACACCCCTTATATATATGCAGTATGTGCTTATACAATATTAAAGGGTTATCCATTTCGTGGTTTCAAAAACAAACCTAAATAAAACACATACCAATATTATTTTCATAATATATATGTTTATTATAAAGTTTGAACAATGACATTATGTGTGAAACACTACATTATACAGTAATGGATATTCGTTTGAGCGCATATGATGTTTTTGAGATTTTACTATGAAAGCACATATTATATATTTTTTTAACAAAATGGTGAATTTATTTAAGGTATCGAATATCAAATACAAACCAAAGGCATTTTCAAACACTTTTTAAAATAATAAGGCATATTTTGCAAGGAAATCGTTTGAGCGCCGCTCATTTTACCCTTTACCACACTGTGTTACAGGGTATCATGTCTTTGTGCCTATGTTTGTAACAGGCAAAAGGAAACGAGATAGACACATGGTTCATTTTGAGAATATGCATAGAATCACTTTCTGAGCCGATTTACGCATGTCCGTCCGTCCATGTATTTTTGTGAACAAAGTACAGGTCGCATTTATGATCCGATTTGGATGAAATTTGGCATAGGTCACTTATTTGGCCCAAGGACGAACCCTATTGAAAAATCGGCTCAGATTTAGATACAGCTCCCATATATATTTTCGTCCGATTTAATGTAAATGATGCACCAAAGTCCCTTAATATCATTCGAAATTCGGCACAGCGTAATGAATTAGGTCTAGAATGAAATCGGTTCAGATTTAGATATACTGTATTTTTCGGTTAATTGACCCTACGGTTAATTGGTTTCCCCGCTTAATTGAACAACATGATGGGTCAACAAAATATTGCATACGAAAACAAATGTAAATTTCCTCGGACAATTAATCCCTCTTAATAGATTTTCCCGTTTAATTGGTTCAAAATTCATGTCATCAAAAATAAATTTCCTCTTATTTTCCCCGGTTAATTGCATTATTTTTAAAAAATAATCTGACATTTTTATAGACCGATGGTTCTTTTTGAGAATATGCATATAATCACTTTCTGAGTCGATTCATGCATGTCCGTCCATCTGTTGATGTTAAATTGTAAACAAAGTACAGGTCGCATTTATAATACGGCCCAAGGCTCCCATATATATTTTCGTCCTATTTTATGTAAATGGTGCACCAAAGCTCCTATATATTTTTCGATTTGCATGAAATTTTGCATAGCGTACTGAATTATGTCTAGCATGACGTGTGTTAAGTTTCGTGGAAATCGATTCAGATTTAGATATAGCTCCCATATATTTTTTTCTGCCGATTTAATGTAAATGGTGCACCACAGTCCCTATATATCTATCGATAATTTGGCATAGCGTACTGAATGAAGTATAGAATGATGTGTGCTAAGTTTCATGAAAAGCTATTTCGATTTAGATATAGCCTCCATATATATATTTTTAAATTTCTTTCGATTTGCGCGTACTAATTAAGTTTAGAATGATTTGTGCTAAGTTTCGTGAAAATCGGTTCAGATCTAGATATAGTTAACATATATATTTTCTTCCGTTTTTATATTGTGTGCGAAAGACCCAAAGTTTGTCCAATTGGCACACAATTTTGTACCATGTACTGAAGTTAATATAAATTAATCTCTGACAAGATTCGTTGAAATTGGTTCATATTTAGATATAGCTCCCATATACATATATTTTCGTCCGATTTTAGGTAAATGGTGCACCAAACTTCCAATTTGAAATTTAGCATAGGTTGTAGAATGACATATGTTCGTATGAATTGATGTTAGTTCACACCAAAGTGGTGAAGGGTATCATATAGTCGGCCCAGCCCGTCTTTATTACTTTTCTTACTGGTTTTACATACATATTTGACATCATTTATGAAAAACACTAGGGTACAGCTCTACTAATTGAAAACATATGTTTATTGCTAAGGAGAAACAGCGAGAAAGCTTAAATTTTTAATTTGACGAAATGAAAAATTTAGTATAGGTTGCAGAATGACATGTTTATGGACCCACTTTCACTTTCATTTTAATGGCCCTTTAAAAATGCGACGTCTGTTAGGATTCATTTGTTGAATATACCCAAAGTGGAGAAGGGTATCATACTTAGACTTGAAAATTGATAAAAAATATTTGTAAGCAGTATGTCAGGGAGTAATAAATAAACAAGTGAAAAAGCGGCCGGGCCGAACTTTGGATACCCTCCACCATAGATACACTGACAGGTACTTGAAATGAAAATATAGGCAAAATACCAAAAAGCGGACTCATTATGTAAACCATGATACAAATTTCTGAAATGTTTAATGGATAATTATACTCTCAGCCATGTGGCTAATGAGGGTATATGCACTTTGACACGGTGAAAATGAGCCTCATCGAAATATTGGTTCTAGACCCCAAGTTTCATTGGACCAAACTTGTTTCAGAAAATTTTGATTTCATCCAAACTTTGCCCATCTTATTATTTCTTCCAAACTTAGTTCAAGTTCGAAGATGGGGAATATCGGTCCACTCCATCTGGCACATCCCACAGAGGGGCTAGGCCTAAATGCGGGTTATAGTTCATTATCGAACCTTACGTTCTAGTTTAATCTCGATATACTCCACAGGAGTCTTAGAACCAAACCTAAACCGCGGAACAAATTAGATGACTATTTTAATATAAAATGGGGGTTGTACGGGGACTACCCCAAAAAGAGGGAGAATATTAATAATTTTTGGTGGGGAGATTTGTTACCATATACGACTACAATATACCAAACTGCAACGCATTCGGTAGAAAAACGCGCTCAAGAACACCAAAATACCGAAAATTGGGGGTCCCCAATTATGGACGCTATCCAAAAAATAGACCTATATTCATAATTTTTTGTGGAGAGATTTGGTACCTATTCAGAACTCAAAATACTAAATTACAGCCAATAGGAACCCAATGTACCAAATTTCAGCGAATTCGGATAAAAAACACGCTCAAGAACCGCAAAATACTGAAAATTGGTGGGTACCGTTATATGGGAGCCTGCCTGTAGACAAAAGGCAAACATATGCAAAATTTCAGCACCCTATCTCAATTCCTGCAGAAGATAGCGTGATTACAACAGACGGACAAACAGATCGACGGATATGGCTAGATGTCTTAGAATTTTACCCTAATCAAGAATATATATACTTTATTGGGTCTGAAATGAATATTTCGATGAGTTACAAACGGAATGACAAAATTAATATACCCTCCATAATATGGTGGATGGTATAAAAAAGAGTATTAATTATTCATATTTTTTGCATAATGGGTTAAATGGGTAAGTTTATTTGAAAATGTATAAATCATTCAGAGTGTTTGATTAGATTACGCGCCTAAAAAAGGAAACATTGTGGTGTAAAACCATCAACAAAGGACAATTCCAATTTTACTTTAAGAGATAAAGGAGGAATTCGAAAGAAACCAGCTAAAAGTCGATATTTCAAGAGCAAAATAAGGAAATTTTTTAGCTATCTGTAACAATACATACCATATTTTGGTATTTAAAATTTGAGGAATTCAATAAATGTATATTTTCAGACGATAATAAGTTGTTATTGGATGAACCAAATTATTATAGTTGTAACATACGCGATAAATGTAAAAAAACATGTGCTAAGATCAATGAAGCTAATGAAGCCCATCAGTATACTTTAAAGTAGCTGCCTACTCACACGCATTGTTATGCTCTTTCATTCAGACGTTGTTTGACAGCCAACGAATGAACACATGTTGGGGTGCGCGCACGGCGTCGTGTCCGCATAACTAGAAAATCAACGAAATCACACTTAGGGATAAAAGTATTTCAGTATATTTTTATTTTATTATTCAAAATGCGTTTGGGAAGGCGCAATGTTTTCTATGTTTTAAAGCTTTTAAAAACAACAGAACATTTGCTTTTTTTATTTCAAGAATTAAATATTTCATAATATAATTATTATCTCGGTATATGCTACTTTATAAACTTTATTTGATTTTTGTAACATATACAATTTGTAATTCATATAAAAACATTTTTAATAATGCTTTTAATCTATATAATAACAAAAATTAAATTTATCTATAAGTTTTTCCGACCACAAAAGTGTACACACAATTTTGTTCAGTACTGTTCTGTTTTCTCTCACACATACTAACGCATTTCAATTTTGGGCACCTATGCTTAAGACTGAAATTTAAAAATGTAGAAATAAAAAATGATAGATACTTGCATTCAATGCAGCAAAACATTTATGCTTAGGTTGCATTGAATGATTGCCTCTGAATATGGGAACGAAAACAAAAGTTTCAAATATCATTTGACAAGTTTTGTATTTCGATTCATTCATGACAATTATTTACTTATTATTAGATTATCTTCTAAACAAGCTTCATATTTGACAATTGTTTACTTGTTATTAGATTACTATACATCCAGAGATGGCGATGTAACTCCTCCACCCCTTGTTAAAAAATACTCCAGGATTTTTTTCTTAATCTAAAATACATATTTTTAAGTATATATTTTGTTATTTTTTATATTACTTGTTATTTATTTTTTTTCTTTTGGGAATCTTCAGAATTTATACTGACATCATTATTATTATTTTTCTTAATATTAAAGACATATGCATATTTTCTTGTTATTTCTTCCAAACATACTTCATCTTTGTTTTGCATATCTTCAGATTTATTGATATTTATATTAACATTATCATTTTTTTGGCTGTTAGATATAAACATATTACTATTGCTATAATAATTATTATTAGTACTATATTTATGCCAAATGATATATCTTTATTCAGTTTTATTTCCTTATTTTCCTTAATGTTTTTAAAGTCTTCCAAAGCCAAATTTGTGAATTTAGGGTTAAAATTTGGTATGGTAATTTCTTTACTATTTTGATAGAAGTACTTTTCTTTGTATGTTATAATTTTGTTGGAAAATGTTTCGTTTTTAAATGTTATGGTACAATTATTGATTATTAAAAAATAATTTCCAGATAACTTAAATTTTCTGTCGTCGCAATTTTATTTCAACTCGTCCAAAAGGGCATTTTTTTATAATTATTATGTCATTATCTAACGAAAATATAGTTGTTTTATTATTAAACTTAAACTTGCAACTATTTTTAAAAATTCCTTAAGTTTTTAAAAGGGACATGTTCTTCAAATTTAAAATTAATACCATTTATTGACACGACATTTTCGTCGTCAGTGTCAATTTTATTTTTATTTGGCATTGGAATAATAGTTTTTACGTCAGTTTTAATAAAACTGTTCGGAATTGTAATAGCAATTATTAAATTCTCTTTGTAGGTTATGACTCCAACCTTCAACATTTTTAATTTATAGAAATCAATATTAAACTTCAGTATTTCTTGAGATGTAAAAATACTGGGTTGAATCATATTATTTTTTGCTGATACTATGTTATCTTGTAATTGATCAATTTTATGCTCTAATGTTTTGAGTTTTGACAATTGGTCTAAATAGAAAATTTTAACAATTCGTTATTTAGTGTTTTCAATTCTTCGAACGAAGATTGAATTTCCTTTCTGTCGCTTTCAACGGCAGTTTTCAAATGTTCAAGGGATTTGTTTAAAGAGTCATTTATGAGTATTTGTTTATTTAAATTTTCGATAGAATTGTGAGAATTTTGGTCAATAATGGACAAGTGATCAAATATATCCTGTCTATCCTCGTCATCCATTGTACCAAACAACCATTTAGCTATCTGTCCACCTGCATTTATTAAACCTCTTTTATTTCTCCGTTCTGTTGTTGGTAGTAATGTATTAATTTTGGATTTAATAAGATCAATTTAATTTTTAAGAATGTTATTACGATGCAAATCTAAACTTTTTATATTTATACTTATGTTGAGTAATATGTTTTCTACTTCCTTTATATTTATTATATGTATCAATGTACATGTTTCGTATACGATTTCTACCTCTCCAGTTTTTATTTCAACAAATCCATTGTTTTCATTGATCTGGCTTATAAGTAGAGAAGCTTTACTCGACGGTATTAGCAACATCATTAAAAGTAGCATTATCAGGGGCTGAAAATTTAAAAGGTCGTTTTATATTAGTCTCATGTACATTTTGAAGTGGTTGTTTTCTGTATTTAGGTTGTTCTTTATGACGAACATTTTTATAATTTTTTATAAACCCCTCCTCTCTAGTTTCTTCGTTATTCTCCTTGTGCTCATTTAATTTTGCAATTCCTCTAGACGGTCTACAATTAGCGACTTTTCTAGACCGCCATAGTGAACACTATGAGGTGTTTCTTTTATTGTTGAATGATATGTTTTATTATATAATTCTATAGCTTTCAATATTTGTTCCTTTATTGGAAGTTTTTCTACTATATTAAGAGTTCTAATTTTTTCTGTAATGGTGTTGTTTAATCTCTCTACATCGGAATTTCCGGTGTGGCTGTTAGGCTTTGCAAAATGAATATTAATACCTTCTAGTCTACAAAATTCCTTTACATTCAGGTTATTAAATTCATTATCCGCTATAAGTTTTTTCATTTTTCCATTAATTGAAATATATAGTCTCAATTTTTCTACTAGAGTAAGGCTATTACGGTCTTCCAGATGAAAGCCAACTGCATGTTTAGAAAATTTGTCCAGAAATATTATAAATGATTGTTTTGAGTTGACATAAGTATCAACATGAATTATTTCATTAATGTCCAATGGTATTTCGGTAAAACTAAATTTTTTCTTTATTGGATTTCTATCATATTTCCCCGATGCACAGATTTCACAGTTGTTTATTACTTTTTGCACTAACAATCTTAAATTTGGAAAAAAAATCTTGTGCTTAATACCCTCATAATTCGGAATAATACCAGCATGTCCGGACTCTCGAACATGGAATAAAGATATTTGTTTTAGAACTTCGTCTTCCGAATAGATATCCTTTACAAAATAGACACAACGTACAAAATTAATGTTATTGTATTGAGCATATAGTTTTATTAATTCTATTTGTAAACGATTATATACAGGGTCGGGCAAGAAGGAATAAATTCCTATCTTACCTATTCTTTTATATTTTTTTAAAATATTGTGAACATTATTACTGTCAAGATCAGCTCTATCTATAAATATTCTCGTATTCCCAAAAATTAGGTCTGATTCTTTGTCTTTCCTATCTATTAATATAATTTGGGTTTTAAATCGATTCACGACTGTATTTAAAATGGAAAAATGGTCATTATGATCCTCATGTTGTGAATGTATGGTTGCTGCAACCGAATCATTCCGAATATCTTCAATATTTTTAAAAATCGGCTATCTTGTTTTCTTTACCTTTTATATAATATATTTTACCATCGTATTCACCCAGTTGAATAAGCCATCTTTGGAGTCTTGGATTAAAATCCCTTGAATAATTCTTTATCTGTAGCCACTTAAGTGGTTGATGGTCAGTGTGTAAATCAAATTCTCGGCCATACAAGTACGGTCTAAAGTACTTTACACCCCATACTACAGCAAGAAGTTCTTTTTCAATGGCTGAATAATTTCGTTCGTGTTCATTTAATGTTCTTGAAGCAAAACTAATCGTGTGCCCATCTTGAGAGAGGACTGCGCCCAACGCAAAGTTACTAGCATCAGTAGTAAGCTTAAATCTTTTATCGAAGTCCGGAAACCTTAAAATAGGATGTTCCGTAATTAATTGCTTTAATTTATCAAAAGCTAATATATAATTTGGATCATTTGTGTTTACTCGTCTATCCTTCTTAAGGTAATAAATCATTGGAAATGCAATATGTGCATAATTCCTTATGAATTTTCTATAATACCCTGTCATTCCTAGAAACGACTTAATTTGCTTTTGGCTTGTGGGTAATCTTAAATTTTTAATTACACTGACTTTTTCCCTATTTGGTTTTAATCCTTCGGGAGTCAAAATATTTCCTAAATAAGAAGTTTCTTTTGCTAAAAATTTATATTTATCAACTTGGATTTTAAGACCGGCATCTTCAAGGGCCGAGAAAATCTTTTTCAGGCTATCTATATGTTCCTGTAGAGAAGTACTAAATACCAGTATGTCGTCCAAATATACTACACATATTCGGTTAATATATTTTCTTAATACTGAATTCATTAATCTTTGGAAAGTAGCCGGGGCATTCTTTAGCCCCAATGGCATTCTTATGAATTCATAATGGCCAAATGGAGTTGAAAATTCAGTCTTTTGTCTATGTTCAGGCTTTACCATAATCTGATGGAAACCTTTAGCCAAATCGATAGTAGAGAAGTACTGAGCTTTACCCAAGTTATCTAATATATTCTCTATATTAGGAATTGGATATTTGTCAGCGATGGTGTTATCATTCAAGTTCCTATAATCGATAACTATGCGCCACTTTTTGTTCCCACGACTATCATCCTTTTTGGGAACAATCCAAAGTGGTCTGTTATATGGGGAGGAACTTTCCTTAATTATTCCCTGTTTCAACATATCGCTGATTTGACGTTCAATTTCCTCTTCGTGGACTTTTGGATACCTGTATATT
>NW_026881932.1:0-37639 GCF_032173495.1 Musca vetustissima
CCTGAAATACCAATTAAAAGGGAGTACCATTATAAGGATGCTGTCCATAATTTTGGGACAATATCCATCATTTCTGACAGGAGTTTTTTTTATCAAACAAGAATACAAAAAATCAAATTAAAGTCAATTTGATTAAAACGCATGTTCAAACTCTCCACAATACCGAAATATAGAATATAGAGTTATATGGGAGCTACCCTAAGGAGTGGACTAATATTGAGGCGCACCTGATTAGGTTAATAAACGTGCCCAATAGCCTCAAAATACCGGTTATTGGGAACACTACATCGTAGGAGTAGTAATACAGTATGTGCAATATTTCAACGGACGGACGGATCGATGGTGTACCTAATCCTTGTATATCTTACGACTTGCACGAAATTTGGCACAACATACTGAGTTAAGTCTAGAATGATGTGTGTTAAATTCGTGAAAATCAGTTCACATTTATATACAGCTCCCATATATATTTTCGTCCGATTTAATGTATATCGTGTACCAAAGCCACTGTATATCTTTCGATTGGGGCGAAATTTGGCATAGCTTACTGAATTAAGTCTAGAATGATGTGCGTTAAGTTTCGCAAAAATCGGGTCGGATTTAGATATAGCTCTAATATATATGTTCGTCCCATTTAAGGAAAATGGGGCACTAAAGTCCCTATATAGCTTTAAAATTGGACGAAATTTAGCATAGGGTACTGAATTGAGGCTAGAATTATGTGTGTCCAGTTTCGGAAAATCGGGTCAGATTAAGATATAGCTCCAATATATATTTTCCTATTTAAGGCAAATGGGGCACCATAGTCCCATATATCTTTCGATTTGCACGAAATTTGGCGTAGGGTACAGAAACAGGTCCAGAATGATGTGTGTTAAGTTTCGTGAAAATCGGTTCAGATATAGATATAGCTTCCATATATATTTTCGTCCGATTTTATATAAATGGCGTTTATCAAGTTTCGAGGAAATCGGATAAGATTTAGATATAGCTCCCATATATATTTTCGTTCGATTTAAGGTAAATGGGACAACAAAGTCTATATATATATATATATATGTATTTCGATTTGCACGAGTATTGGTATAGCTTCGTGAAAATTCACTGCAATCTACTGAAGTTACTATAGCCTTCTTGAAATCGGTTTAGATTTACATATAGCTCCTATATATACTTTTTTAAGTAAATAATACCGATTTTAAGTAAATGGTGCTCTAGAGACCCATAGCTAGGCCGATTGACACATCGTACTGAAATAAAGTTTCCTTGAAAAGCGACGTCTGTTATGACAAATATGTACAATATACTCAAATTGTTGAAGGGTATCATATAGTCGGCCCAATCCGACTTTACTACTTTTCTTACTGGTTTTAAAACCTGAGGATCTATAGCTTGGTATTTAGTTTTCTCATTGCATAACCCCCATATAAATGTCCCAATCGATTTTATGTACTTTGAATGTCCACTATATGGTAGATGGTATATCCTTTTTTTCTTCTTTTTAGCTACTCTTACCTTGACATCATTACACCGAGTTCCTACATTCATCAATAAAACTAAATACTAAAATCCTGCAAATTTAGCAAAAATGTATCTAACTATCTAAGTACAAGCATAAACTGTTAGTTTTAACCATCACATCTTCTTAATTTCCATTTAAAAGAAAACTGTCATCAATTGCATGGAAGCAAGCAGGAAAGGCATGCAAGCTTTTCCAGGCATTGGCAAACACAACTAGCAGGCACTTGTGTCAGCACATTTTAAACAATTCAATGACATCAGCATCAACAACATGGCAGCAAGAAGGCGAGTTGGCATAATGCTTGGCACGATGTTATGGGATCGTAGTGCAGCGGGTTCTTCTTCTTCGTTAGCATGCAATTTGCTGCAAATGCAACTGTCGCAACAACATCACCAACCACCAGCAGCATCAACAACAACAACGAGTAGCAACTAACAACAAAAGTTTTTCGGTTGATATTTACATGTTTTGCATGTTCTAACAACAAAATCAACCTAAGGCACGTTTTTCCATCCTGAAATGACGACAACATTGCACTCACCACAACCCAACTAACTGCAAACGGAAATCCTCAACGGCAACTCCAGCAGCATTTCCATTCTTGTCGTACACAAAACGAATTTACGTTCTCATACATGAACTCTCACACTACAACACATGTTGTTTACTGCAGTCTGCAGCACTCAGAGTGTGTGTGTGTGTTTGAGTATGTGTGCCTGCAAGTTTGCCGTGCGTGTACGTCGTCTGTTGGCAACTTTATGTCAGAGTTTTATTATTATTCCGCAGAAAAAAAGCTACAGCAACAGAATAAAAGATGTCATCAAGAACACTTGAACTTCAAGCTGAGGTTTTTTTTGTAGCCTTTTTCCTCGTTTTTCGTTTGTTTGTGCAGTTGAATATGACGGAACGTTACATGGGAATGGGTTTGTTGGGGAGTGCCAGCGAAATTATAAATTGTTTAAGTATGTGTCATGCCACTGCCACATACTTACTTATGCACGCTCTACAAGGCACGAATACACACTTGCACACACACACATTGTCGTTGTATGTAAAATAGATTAAGAAGAGGTTTATTTCTATTTCCAGTGAGTACTGCTGCAGCAAGGAAATCCAAGTAGTGAAGTCCTTATGAAAATTGGTAGCAAAAGGATTTGCGATGAACATCTTATGACGAGACTATTTTTGAAAGTACTTAGATGCGTGGTTATCAGTTGATTTGTTTGCCGACAATATTTGATATATGTAAAAGACAACATTTTATCTTTAGATAATGTTCCCCTTTGTTTCCACCTCAAACAATAAACTTATAATAATATTTAGAGCTATTTTTAACCCTACACCATAGGGCGGAATATATAATAAAGTTTACGTTCAGTTCGCAGAAAGCTCGTCCTGGCCAAACTTAAAGTCGTTTTTAATTGTTTTCTATAATAGTTTCCTAGAAGTATAATAATTTGTATGCCCCATACATTTGTATACCCTATCTCGATGTGTCGATCTAACAATGGGTGTAAGTCCGTCTTTCGAAACCACCATTGATCAATTTTTTAGAGATAAAGTGCTTTGGCTATAGAGTAATCCTGGCTGTTTTGATGAAGGTCATTGAATATTTAACGGGTCAAATGGACCCAGAGGAGGGAGCTTCACGGTTATGGTCGGGGACGACGCCTATAATTTTCGGTTATGTTGAGATGATATTTTGGGTGTGCAATGAACCGAAAACCTTATTTTTGTCATAATTCCTAGTCGTTCTAGAGGCCATTAATATATGCTGAACATCACATATTTTACACGGTTCTCCGACTATAATGATCCGTTCACTGGTTTAAAAAATAAATTTATAGTGAACCTTTTGGTACATACAAGAGATGTTAATATCTACAATATCCTGTAGATAGAATAGACATAGAACATTTGAAGGACCATTGAGATGGAATCAGGCGAAAATGAAGGTACTACCAATTGAAAACCAATAAGGAAATGAAAAGTCGTACAGGGCCCTTCACCAATAAACAGGACCCTTAACATGAAATTGGATGAAATAAAATATGTGATATTTATATAAAAGTGAATCGACAAATATCAATAGGTCATCCGTTGGGCTATGTCTGTACTTCTAGAAAAAGCAACTACGAATTATATGCTCAATTTTGTATGTTGTGCAAAATTTGATGTCAATCTGACTAACATGAGGAGTTCGATATCCTATTTACTTAAAATCGGGTTATATCCAAATATGAACCGATTTCAACGAAACTTGTCACAGATTAGGTTATACTAATTTCAGTATATTTTGTTCCAATCATCCATAGGTGCGTAAATTACTTAAAATCAATCTATAATATAAGGCAGCTATATCTAAATCTCAACCGATTTTCCCGAAACTTGGCACACATCAGTCTGGACTAAATTCAGTACGCTATGTCAAATTTCGTGCAAATCGAGGCATATATATGGACTTTAATGCACCATTTACATGAAATCGGAAGAAACTATATATAGGAGCTATATCTAAATCTGGACCGATTATCACGAAACTTGGCAGACATCATTGTAGGCTCAATTCAGTACGTTGTGCTAAATTTGGTAAAAATCGAAAGATATATGTGGACTATTATATTTAATAGGGCGAATATATATATGGGAGCTATATCTAAATCTGGACCGATTTTCTCTAAACTTGACAGACATCACTCTAGGCTGAATTCACTACGTTATGACAAATTTGGTGCAAATCGAAAGATATATAGGGACTTTGGTGCACCATTTACATGAAAACGGACGAAACTATATATGGGAGCTATATCTAAGTCTGAACCGATTTTCACGAAACTTAGCACACATTCTAAGCTTAGTTCAGTACGCTGTGCCAAATTTCGTGCAAATGGAAAGCTATTTAGGAACTTTGGTGCACCATTTATCTTAAATCGGACGAAAATATATGTGGGAGCTATATCTAAATCTGAACCGATTTTTCCCAATTTCAATCATTCGAATCATAAATGCGACCTGTACTTTTTTACAATTTAACATAGACAGACGGACGGACGTACATGCATAAATCGAATTAGAACGTGATTCTATGCATATTCTCAAAAGGAACCATGTGTCTATCTCGTTTCCTTTTGCCTGTTACAAACATATGCACAAAGACATAAAGACATTCGTTAAGTTTGCTTTAAATGGATTTACATAAATGTGTCTAATAGTATGCAAACGACTCTAAATCTGACCAAATGAAATGAAATTTAGCATAGGTTGTAAAATGTCATGTGTATGGATTGATGTTAGTCGGTTCACATATAGATAAAGATCACCTATTTAATTTCTTTCAATTTAATGTCAATATTCCCTCGAAAATGCCATATCTGTTAGAATACATATGTAGAATATGCCAAAATTCGTGAATGGTATCATATAGTCGACCCATTCAACTTTTAGACTTTCCTTACTGGTTTCTTTTATCTCCTCAATCGTAGCAAACCGATTTCCATTTATCGTTGTCTTCAGTTTTCCGAAAAGGAAAAACCAGCTGGGGCGAATTCTGTTGTAAACAATGGTTCAAGCATGATACCAGCATTGTTCAAACCGTATGATCTCGTGCTTTCTTCGGTCTTGGCTCTTCTGGTCTTTTCCATTGGTAAGATTGGGTATAAAAATGTGAAAATCAAACTCAAACCAATTTTCGGTTGCATTTAACTTTTCGGGCGAATTCTCGAATCTACAGCTCTGTTATTCAAACACACATATTTGTACGCATACTTATGCTTTTCTAGTTTGTCTTTTTTGTTAAATTGTCGGTCAATAAGTATGGCCTATATAGAACAAGATTACTTTCTGTCACTTAGGTTACAAATCGAATAACACACTTAATATATCCAAATACATTGTACACTTTCCTGTATTGAAATACACATTTGTTTCAATTTAGTACATGCAAAAGACAGTTTGTAACCGCTAGACTATGCAACTCATGATTATTGTCAACATTCCTGGAAACTTAAACAAACCTCAACAAGAATAGTTTTTTATTTTTATTTTTTGTGCTGCCTGTGAGGAGGTATGCTTTGTGGCAATTTGTTTTTTAAGAGATGCAATTCCCTGTCATATCTTTACAAAAATATGCCACAACAAAAGGTAATTGTTATACACGTTTTAGTGTTGCAGTTTTTTATAGCCCACAATAACAACAACACGAACAACATCATTAAGTCTTGATGTGCATATTCGCATATGCACACATACATACATACTCGTACATACTTCGTTATGTTGCCACAAACTTTTCATTGCGACTGGTGGTTGTGCGGCAAGGCATTTATTCGCCAGAAAAACAGTAAACAAGCTTCCGTAAAATGTTCGCCGTTTTGTGTGTGTGTTTGTGCGTTCTTGATGTTTTACCATTTAAGGATACTCAGAGGAAGGGAAACAGAAATGTGGCATAGCTTAAGAGCATACCTCTGTCAGGTTGCGTTGTGAAGTCGCGCGCACACACACGTTCCATGCTAAAGACAAATGAGTTGACATCACTGACAAAAAGAAGTCGTTTGTTCGTTTTTTCTGCCATTGCGTGGCGTTACAACTTTATTTGGTAAAAAACGAACGCACACACACACTCGTTGACGTGAATGCAAAAAATGTTGTTTTCAACATAGGAATTAAATGAACATTTTGTTCACAGATCTTTAATATGAAAAATTGCAACTTCGTTTTTTTTTAGTTTCATGTTCCATTTTCTCTATATCTGTCTGCATGGTTAGAAAAGTTTTGTTGATTTCACATGGTAATTTATTGTGAAAAAGGTTTAAAGTTTTTTTTTATTAAAATGGTTTCATTCGTACATTCACATTAGAAACATGAGGAGAAAGTCGAATTTTATCCTTCAATTAGTAAAGTTGAGGTAAATTCGTAGCCTTTTATTTAAAAAGCGAAATGTATGTATATAACAAAAAGTTAACTGCTAAAAAAGTTCAATCTCACGTTGATAAACTTAGAACCAGTATGCGGATTCTTACCCTGACAACTTTCCGGGAGTGAATATTTGCGCCATATGATACACATTTTGTTATTTTACAAACAATAGACTTGGTTCATTTGACCACCAAATATTGGCCGATCAATATCAAAACAGCCATTTAAATTAGTTAGCCAGCCTTCCCCGTGTAACATATGTGAAGTTCGGCTTATAATAGTGGTTAAAGTGAATAGGCCTCTAGTCAAAAATAAAGTTTTTGGTTCATTTCACCCGCTAAGTACTAACCGATCATTACAAAAAAATAGGTGTCTTTTTTGACCAGAACATAGGATAAGCGGACGGTCTGACAGAAACGTCTACCTCGACTCTGATAGTTGATATATGAAGATTGGTATACTAAAACGTTTGCCTAGGACTAATATTTCACGGAGTTACCAACTCTTGGAAAGTACGGAAAGTAGTAAGTCGGACTGGGCCGGACTGGGACTGACATGAAATTATATATAAGAACTTTGGTCCACCATTTCTATTAAATCGGACGAAACTATATACGGGAGCAATATCTGAATCTGAATCGATTTTCTCGAAATTTAACACACATCATTCTAGACCTAAGTCAGTAGTCTGTGCCAAATTTCGTGCAAATCGAAAGATACATAGGAACTTTGGTGCCCCATGTACCTTAAATCGGACGAAAATATATATGGGAGCTATACTAAATCTGAACCGATTTTCTCGAAACTTAACACACATCATTCTAGACCTAATTCAGTACTCTGTGCCCAATTCTGTGCACATCGTAAGGAACATAGGATTTTTGGTGCCCCATTTACCGTAAATCGGACGAAAATATATATGGAAACTATATCTAAATCTAAACCGATTTTCAGGAAACTTAACACACATCATTCTACACCTAATTCATTCCACTATGCCGAATTTCGTGCAAATCGAAAGATACATAGCGACTTTGGTACAACATTTACATTAAATCGGACGAAAATATATTTGGGAGCTATATATAAATCTGGACCGATTTTCTGGAAACTTAACACACATCATTCTAGACCTAATCCAGAACGCTGTGTCAAATTTCACGCAAATCGAAAGATATGTAGGGACTTTGGTACACCATTTACATTAAATCGGACGAAAATATATATGGGAGATATATATATATATATATATATATAAATCTGAACCGATTTTCTCGAAACTTGAAACACGTCATTCCAGACTTAATTCAGTACTCTAAGCCAAATTTTGTGCAACTCAAAAGATATATATAGACTTTGGTGCACCATTTACCTTAAATCTGACGAAACTATATATGGGAGCTATATCTAAATCTTAACCGATTTTCTCGGAACTTGGCACACATTATTCTGGACCTAATTCAGTACTCTGTGCCAAATTTCGTGCAAATCGAAATATATATAGGCACTTTGGTACACCATTTACATTAAATCGGACGAAAATATATATGGGAGCTATATATAAATCTGAACCGATTTTCTCGAAACTTGACACACGTCATCCCAGACTTAATTCAGTACCCTAAGCCAAATTTCGTGCAAATCGAAAGATATATAGCGACTTTGGTACACCATTTACATTAAATCGGACGAAAATATATATATGGGAGCTATATCTAAATCTGAACCGATTTTTAGGAAACTTAGCACACATCATTCTAGACCTAATTCAGAAGGCTTTACCAAATTTCGTGCAAATCGAAGGAGACAAAGGAACTTTGGTGCACTATTTACCTAAAATCGGACGAAAACATATGGGAGCCATATCTAAATCTGAACCGATTTTCACGAAACTTAACACACTTCACTCTAGACCTAATTCAATAGGCTGTACCAAATTTCGTGTAAATCCAGAGATTTTTAGTGACTTTGGTACCTCATTTACTTTAAATCCGACGAAAATATATATGGGAGCTATATCTAAATCTGCACCGATTTTTTCCAATTTCAATAGGGTTCGTCCTTGGGCAAACAAATGAGCTGTGCCAAATATCATCCAATTCGGATCATAAATGTGACCTGTACTTTGTTTAGAATTTAACATGGACAGACGGACAGACATGCATAAATCGACTCAGAAAGTGATTCTATGCATATTCTCAAAATGATCCATGGGTCTATCTCCATTATTTTTGCCTGTTACAAACGTATGCACAAGGACATAGTACCCTGTACCACAGTTTGGTGAAGGGTATAAAAACATGGACATTCGTATATCAACTCATTATGTGATAAATTTTATATTTCCAGTCGATTTCATTCTTAGAGTAAACACTTACTCTTTTTCGAACATTTTGTCCGCGCTCATTTTTCAAAAAGAAAAACTCGAGAGTCCT
Organism: Musca vetustissima; assembly: GCF_032173495.1. Taxonomy (NCBI): domain Eukaryota; kingdom Metazoa; phylum Arthropoda; class Insecta; order Diptera; family Muscidae; genus Musca; species Musca vetustissima. The sequence goes on from NW_026881932.1 coordinate 8,872, forward strand.
ACCACCGAAAATAAATAATAACAACGTTTTGTATGATTGTAAATAATGTAAAAATTTTAAAAATAAGTTTAAAAAAATGTCTTTACACAATAAAAATTCTTTTAGAATGTGGCCATTATGACCAATTTTAGGCAATATAGGAATATGCAAAATTCTAGTCTTTATAGTGTTAATATAAATTATAATCTGGCAAGTCTCGTTGAAATCGGTTCAGATTTAGATATAATTTGTTTTTTAAAAAATACATTCCTTCCAAGGTATATTTATAAGGTAACCGTATCAAGGCAGCTGATGGTAACATTATATGTCAAACAGAATTTTGTTATTTTAATTCGCCGTAGGTAGATAAAAAGAGAATTTAAATTTAAAAACAAAAACAATGCGTTTGCTTTTTATTGAAATACATGTTGTGAAAGAATTAAAAAAACCAATAACATAAATCTGGAATATTGGACTTAAATTTTTTGCGGAGCAAAACTATGCGGTGATTATCTTATACTTCAGCCTCTAACAATACCATAGTTATGACCTTCATAGAAAATGAAATAAAGTTATTGGTCCATTTCAAAATATCATTGCCAAAACTATTGGTTTTGCCTTTGACCAGAACGGAATGAACATCATAACTTAATGAAGTACAGATGGATGGGCACACAGATATGACTTGAATTTCAGTTGATACAACAGATAACATAAGAACAAACTCTACCCTTAAAGGAGATGAAATTTAAACAGAAAAAAGATAGTGGATTCTACACCCAGAATATTTTGTCCGTATTTGTGAATCTTGGAGCAGTTAAATTTTGCTAGATTTCCGACACCGAAACACGTTTTGTATGCCTTTATCATGGTATATTTAAATTTGTTTCGAATTTCATTTGGAGTCCATGGAATGCATTAAAATTCAAGGATAAATAGTCAACGCCCGGTTCCGTTCCTAAGTTCTTCATTGAATTTAAGTCGCGGTTTGATGTTCTTTTTCAATCACCAATCTGAATTTGCACAAACATTCATAATTTTAAAAATTACTAAAAAGTAAACAAATATTTTTAATATTTCAAAATGCTGAATTCTGATTGGTTGAATGAAATTCGCTTCAAATTTGATATGTTACGGCGAATCAATTATTATTTGCCTTGTTAACTATTTTGACATATCATGTTCCCAATTCGCCGATGCGGCTACCTTATGTATCTACCTTGATTCCTTCTATTTCGAATCATTGTGTTTCTTTTTGTTCGGAGTTTTTTTGACATATTTGACATATGACATATTTTCATGATAAATGAATAATTCTTTATTACTCAAACAATCGAAGTAAGGGAAGTCTATTCTTCCAATTCCGAGTTCCAAATATTCCACCTCCTCCAAAACCTTTGTGGCACTGTGTAATAACAATTAAATATGTTTACAATTTCCGCTACACAATTTTTCACTTCACATCCCCATATAACTTTTAAACACATGAGACTAATTAACAACAAATTGAGATATGGCCACAAAAAAAATTGTTATGCCAACATAATAAATATCTGTATATTACAAATAAATTAACAGTCAAACATGGCCAAAATAAACCATAGGCAATATTACTTTCCAATTAGTTATAGAAATATTTTTCGTGCAAGTATCACGATTTATGATTTCATCCGAACACATATTAATATATTAATATTCAATAGTATTTTGAGATTATGGGTTGCAAACATTATCGTACCAATAGTGCCTTAATAAGCATGACCCACTGTTCTTGCATATAATTTGCACAATTTTTCATTTAAAAATACAATAAATGAGAAATATTTTCCATTTTAAATTGGTTATTAATCAGTGATCATTGTATTCATTTGTCTTAATTGACCAAAATGTTGTAAAGGACGCAAATAGAAATACGTATGTATGCGTGGACAGACAGATACATACACATACAACAAAGCCATACCGAATTTCTGGTAAATAAACATGTGGTGGTGTAGTAATGCCGACCATTCATAAAATAAATAAATAAAATAATTGTTTATAATAGGGGCGTGTGTGTTCATGTATGTATGTGTATGTAAATATTTCCATTGTAAATATATGATTGCGGATGATAAATGCAGTCTAGACGCCAACGTTGCAACCTTCTGCATTTGTTTTAAAAATAAACAAATTAAAATCTTTTTTTCACACATACATATCTCAAACATACATACATGCCTATACACAAGGGCGTACGAATATTCGTATACACGTACATATGTGGCTGTTCAATGCCCTTTGAATGTTGTTTTTTAAACGTTAACGTTATCCTTGCCAGAGCATCATAGGTGGCAATGACATGTGTACTTGTTTGGGGTGTGTCTTCCTCATGCAAATTTCGTACATCGATTTATGTTTTTTTTTTTTTTTTGTTCAATATTTGGTCTTTGTTTTTGACAGGACAGAAAAAAAACAAAGCAAACGTTTTGCAGCTGTTGTCGAATTCAAAATTCAATTTTCTATTTAGATTTCTTAACTGTCAAAAAGGATACGAAACATTTGAAACTAGAATCAACATTGTTGGGAAATGTATGTATGAACCTGAATAAGTAAATACACCCTATGCAGATATGAGTAAGAAAGTGTTTTAGATATTTAGCATGACTATAAACGTAATATCTGGAGATCATAAATGTTGCAATTATTGACCGATAGTTAACAATATAATTCGAACACCAGAATGTTCTCACAATGACCAATACTTGTATGTGAACTAGTAATGGGCAAAATGACAGATACTTAAAATAATGTTTTCAACTTGTCGTGGAACTATACTGCAAATGATTTGGGAAGTGTGGCTTAAATTATAGGAGATATAAAATATAGGATATACAAAAAAATTAACCAATACCGAAAACTTCTTTCGGGAGTATTTTGTAAACCATAACACACTGGAATTATAAATGTCAACAGATTTTAGTTAATTTTTTTTAATTTTTAGATGTAGGGCGGACATCACCCCTCATCGTCATTTTGCGAGCAAACGTATGTGAGTGTGGCTTGGCGTCTTTACTCAAGAATATGGCTACTTCCAAGCTCACGTAAGGGGATAACAGGTTCCACTCGTCGCTTAAAAAGAGAAAACTGAACCACCAAATTAAATTGAGATTGCCATAAGAATACATGCACCGAGGGTCGCAATGTTGGATTTGGTATCCAGAAGACGAGTGCTCCGTCACAATTTCCCATAAGGACGAAATGTACTGCAGGAAATAACAAAACTGCAGGTAAAGGTAACCAAGAGGAACTATAACGACCAGTTCTGATACGCAGTGATCGTCGATAATAGTGTGTCAAAAATAAGATCTTGAATCACCTCCCGCCTATCTGGAAACTATCTAGTGCTACAGTTTGACGATTCAACATGCTGGCGAGGATGAAGGGCATTCCTCGTCCTCATAACGACTTCCCACTAGTAGTATTTGGTCTACAGAATAAGACTCCGCTTCCACGTGAACGAGAACGAAGAGTGTAGCAACTTGTGGTGGATTTGAATGGCATGTTCGAGCCTTACCAACGATAAAACGGCATATGCATTAGAACTTTTTACTGGGTTAACCTACTTTATGAGGATTTATTTGACATATAGACAAAGGAATTGACAATTGAACTCATTGGGTTAACGAAATCCGGTTAAATGTAAATGTACTATAAGGACATTTTGTGTCATACGCTGTAGTCTTTAAAATTGTGAAAGCAAGGTTTGGAGAGAAGAAAGCTCAAAAGTACCAAGCTATGTGTTACTACTATTAAGAGTTGTTTAGAGACTTAACCGAGAAGGGATTTGAACTATTCTGTTATGAAGACGTTTTTGTAATACTTCTAACAAACTTTTTTGAAAAGACCATATACAATAACCGGACGAAAAGACCCACATAAGTTTGTATTTCTGCAGAAGAGACGTAAACTGTAATGGGCTTTCTATCAAAATATAATACGAATGGCCAAATGGCAAAAAAAGGCAAAGAAATAATGTAAAATCTCTACAGAACGTCCCCCGAACATGCTCCTAGGTAGATGTGGGTCAATGCAGAAAACACAAACTAGAACCTTGAAATACAAAAATACAATGCATCTCCAAATAACATATAAAACAGCCATTGCAGCTTTAAGAATTAAATCTTGAATTATGTTGATCGGTGCAGAGCCCAAAAACTCCGCACAAAAAAATTTACAGACTACAATCGGATCCTTAATCAGTTAGATCGAATACATGAAATGTCAAACCTTGATACCAGACAGAGTCTATGGGTCAACGGAACACTAGTGCAAATGACATGACACTATTCATAACCTAAAATACATGAGGGGATTGAAAAGGGAAAGCTTACATTTCTTCACTAAGAATACAGAATTTGTAGAAGTGTAGGGAGACCATTTTTCATCTTCTCTAACTTTTTTGTACCCAACATCGTAGTACGGAGTTTTAATTAACTTCTTTTTTTACTGTATGTAACTTCTCGATAGTTCAAAATTCTAAGACAATCTAACCATATCCGGTTGTATGCCCGTCTTTTATAATCGAAGAATTTAGATAGTATAGAACTGGTTTTTGTCTGCTGGCAGGTCAAGTTAATTAATCGATTATATCGGTCTTCACATAAGAATGCCCCCATTATTCGATAGTCACCATATAATCCCATTTTATACCCTACACTGTGGAACTGGTTATTATGTCTCTGTGCATATATTTTAACATGCAAAAGGAAAGGAGATGGTTCCATGGTTACTTTTGGGGGGTAAGTATAGAATCGCTGTTTGAGTCGATTTATGCATGTGCGTCCGTCCGGCCTTCCTCCGTCTGTCGATGTTAAATTGTGAACATTGTACTATTTATGATCCGATTTTTTTTTTTGTTTTTGGACGGGCTGACCTACATCAAAGTTTCTGAGTGTAATATTTTTCGGCGTATGGTTAATATTTCGCAGTGTTGGCACTCACTCTTCCGATTGGCATCGTTTCCGATGTTTTGTCGGACTAAAAACCTACTTCATAAGATTTAACTTTTGTTAGTTTACACAAAAAAGAGTTGCTTCATCTGACTCTAATTATTGAGCTTCAAGGTAGCCATTCGAATTAATTGCTTAGATGACAATCCCCATTGGCAATTTCTTATGTTCGCAGATAATTGTCTCGTCTAGTGCGACTAGAAAAGCGGACAAAAATAAAGTTTTCGGTCGTCATCAAAATTATAGTCCTTGACCATAACCGCAGCTTCACGCAAAGTTTACAAACCATATATGTAAAATTTCCGCCTTCTGGTGTGATAATTGTAAAAGTAATCAATATCTATATGTCCTTCAGGAGTAACTATATACGACATAGAATGCATATTTTGTAATATTTCTCACAAAAGTCTAGGTCCAATTTGCCCGCTAAATATTAACCGATCTTCATTAAAACAGTCATGCTTATCCCGTGGCCAGACTCCTTTCTCTCGTGGTGTATGGTGCAAAATTGTGGCCTTATTGCGACTACAAAAACAGACAAAAATACAATTTTTGGTCCATTTCATCCTCAAATGGACCCTGACTTTTGTGTGAAAAATGACAAAATTTGTATTCTATAGCGTATATATTTACCCCTGAAAGACATAGACCCGACAAGTTTATATTATATCCAAGAGGAGTGGTTGACCTTTAAATTAATACCAATTATATTGTTGTATGTGCTCGGATGTATATTCGTATATTATTTAGTAACCAATTATCACTCTAGAGAGCGAAACTATAGCGCTGATCGCTTTGAAATGTTCCATGAGGTTCCAGTTATGGTCAAGAACAACGTCTGTAATTTTCGGTGATGATCAGATACTAATTTTGGAATGAAGTGGACCGAAAACATAAAATTTGGTGTTATTTTCGTTTGTGCTGTTTACCTCTAATCGGGCAAGAGGATGCAAATATCACGAAATATTGCCCAGGCTCGGAATATACATCCACAGAAAATTTGAGTTCCGTGGTAGTTGTGTAGGGTATCGTATTGTCGGCCCCGTCCGACTATACTGCTCCGCTCACTGGTTAACCGATATGGATGTGTTTTGTTTTCCTTATTGTTGGAGGGTGGAAGATATATTTGCTGGAAATTGTTGCTCTATCTCTATCTTTTGACATATACCCTCTATAAAAATGTATCTGATCCCTTTTCGGTATTTTTAAGGTTTAAGCTTCGAAATAGCTGTTATTTGGCATATCCTATATATCGAATACCGACTTCTTATACACTTCACCACACTGTGGTACAGGGTATTACGTCTTTGTGCATATGTTTGTAACAGGTAAAAGGAAACGAGCTAGATCCATGGTTCTTTTTGAGAACATGCATAGAACTGAATCGATTGACAAAGGATGAACACTATTGAAATAGGAGAAAGTTGGTTCAGATTTAGATATAGTTGCCATATATATATATATATATATATGTAAATGGTGCACAAAACTCTCAATACCTGTCCAATTGAGCCAAGATTTTACACAGCGTGCTAAATTTACTCCAATTTGATATCTGTGAAGTTCTGTTGAAATCGGTTCAGATTCAGATATAGCTCTTATATATAGATTCATCCGATTTTAGGTAAAAGTTGCACCAAATTACCAATTATTGTCCGATAGAGTCAAGATTTTTTTTGTACATAGTATTGAATTAGGTCCAGATGAAGTTTTTTGTAGTTGGTTCAAATTTAGATATAGCTTCCATATACAGTTTCGTCCGATTTTATGTAAATGCTGCACCAAACTCCCAATATTTGTTCGATTGAGCCAAGATTTTGAACACCGTAGAGAATGTAGTCCAATAACTAAAGTTTCTGTGTTTCCATATATCTCACATGATATTACGCTTGAATTGTTAATGGTTCAATTAGGCAAAAATATTTCAATAATTTGAAATATTGAAAAAATCATTTCCAGAACAAAAAATAATTTCTGAAATGCATCTACATCATATGATTCGTTTGCACACTATTAATAGTTATTTTTTTTTATTTCCTATTCCCCCTTTTTAATAGGAATATTTCTAACAATCCATAACTTATTCAAAACACAATTATTAACAAAATATTTCAATGTCCTCCTTCACTATGAACTCGTTTCAAAACACAGACCATAGAAAATGCAATTTATTTGTAGCATGCAATATGTGTTGAATGCAGTATGTAGCAGTAGCAGCAGCAACAACAACAGCTGCTGTTGAAGAAAGTAAATTCCATTTGACAATCGTTATTGTGAACCTTTCGTTTTAATTTATTTGTCATTGACATGTGATTAAAACACCCAACAAACCAACCAACTCACCCTAGTTACCCAGCCCATCCTGTTAGTTTGTACAACTGTCCTTATGGTTAGTCCTTGCTATCTATTGAATGGAAATATCTATTTGTTTGTTATCTCCATGTGTGTGTGTGTTGACAACAAATTGTTGAAGTTATATATTCTCTCACCCAAGATTCATTTCCTTTCGTTTATTTTTTTCGTCGTGACGATGGAGTAGAAGAAATGGGAAAAAATTTGAAAACTACCAATCAAATTCAGTATGTGGAAAACAGCAAGCAAATGATTCAGCTTCAATTTTCCCCGTTTGATGCACAATGAAAGGACTCGAAAGGACTACAAATCGCTGTTGCATGTTTACTATGCATCCATGCATAGATGGAGAAAATACCACCTGCCTATGCATATTAAAGGTACGTACCCACGAATGTATGTGTGTATAGGTAGTAGGAGTATTCGACTTTGGAAAAATAACCTAAATGATAAATTATTTAAAAAATATTAGAAGCCATAGAAGTTACGGGTTTTATGGGTCATATATCAGCAGGACATCTATGACCAGAATTATCTACTAAAATCCATTTTCATTATTTCTTTATAGGGAGATGAAGGCTGTACTTTAAGACCTCGAAGCCGATCGTAATCATTCATCCCGGTTTTCTGTTAGAGTAGGAAAGCTTAAGGGAATTGATCAGTATCAAAGTCTGAAACTATAATCTTCACCCTCTAATACCTTCCCTTTCGAATCCCATCTGAAAAATTTCATAACATAAGAAGTTATTATTTTTTAACATTCCGACTTAAGTCTTTTTTACCGCGCACACACTCAAAAACGAGGTTGATCACTAACGTGTGTTCAATTCAATGTTCTTTCTTCATGAGTTCCTTTTTTGCTCTCTCTTCCATCCATTTCTATTACCATAGTGAATTTCAAAGCCAATCCTAGTAATAGAGCCAATAAAATGCAATGATAGTTGTAGTCGTAGTGGTAGTAACGTTGCATATATTCACGTAACTATACTCGTATATGCATGCATGTAAAATTGCCATCATACTATCCTGATGATATTCTCCTCGTCAGTATTGGAACCAGTGAAATATTTGCCAAAACATTTCCCAAAAAGTGCTAAAATGTTGAACATATAGTTAACGGTTTTCAATTGATATGGCCGTAGCGTACATTCCGCAAGCGAACCCATAAAATGGTTATATGAGAGAGCAATAAAGAGGTTTAGAGGCTAGATCTTCTAATGGGACTTAACAAAAGTAGCAGAACATTTTAAAACGAGGGAAGAAATTGACGTGATAATGGTCAACGATTAGAAATGTAGGTGGAATACTAGTCTTTAAAAATTCAGACCAAAAGTAATTATTAAAAACCTACACTTTAAAAATGCAGGTCTTTATACTAAACTTTAGACCCCAGGCTTTCAGATTTCCAAAGTTCTTCAAAAGGTAACCTGGAGCGTCCAGGTTTTTAGCTTTCGCAATATTTAAAAACTAGCCATTAAGCATCCAGGATTTAGCTCTGCTAATATTTAAAAAATCCTGACATATGTCATGGTACATTTGACAAGCTAAATATTGGCAGATCTTTGCGTGATGATTTTCCGTAGCTATGGCCTATATCGTGTTTACAAATTATAATGAACTCAAGACTCAGCTAGTCGAGATATGACGATCACACTTGGGTACCATAACCACCATCAAGAAACCATGGTACGATCAGGAGTGTCGTAATGCTACTGATGTGAAAAACGCAGCGTATAGGGCAACCTTGTAGACAAGGTGACAGTTTGTCGTGTAGCCTGTTTAACATCCTGCTGGAAAAGGTCATAAGAGATGCAAATGTGAACAGAAATGGTACTCTGTACAGCAAACAGTATATGACTTGCCTACGCTGACGACATCGAAATAAGGGTCGAACATTGCGAACGGTAACATACACCTTTGAACGAATTGAGAAGGAGTCTGCTAAGTGGGACTGGCAGTAAATGGCGAGAAGACCAAGCTGATGGTATCAACGCACAAGACGTCCAGTAGATTCAGACCAAATTTAAAACTACAGCTTTGAGGTAGTTAATGACTTTACATATCTCTGTACCGCCATAAACAAAACTAATAACATCAGCTTTGAAATCCGGAGGAGAATAGTGTTGGCCAACAGATACTACAATGGTCTGAGTAAGCAACTCAAAAGCAAGGCCACCTCTCGCCATACCAAATCACACTCTACAAGAAGCTGATATTACCCGTGCTGTTGTATGGATCTGAAGCATGGGTACATGCGCAAGCAGATGAGGCAGTTCATGGTGTGTTTGAGAGAAAAATTCTCCGAAAGATCTATGAGCCAGGACACGGACATAGTCAGACGGATCGAGCAGCAGCGACTACGTTGGACAGGCCATGTTGTGAGAATGAAATGGAATATGAAAGCGAGCCAAGTGATGGTTCACTCTCCATTAAACCGCAATGCTGCAATGGTAACTGATGGGTAACTACAACTGAAACCGCCAAAAAACCTTTATAATGCGGTTATAATCCTTAAATAAGAATATTTTAGAATATTTTCTGCAAAAACTTTGTTCAATTACTTTGATTGGAAAATACGGCTACAATCTCTAAAATAACCTAAATGATGCGGAACTACTATGTAAAGGAAGTGTCAAAATGTACAAAATACCTATATTATATATTGAGATCTGTATCGTGTTTGAAGTAGCCAATTATGGTTATCAAAATAATCGACATCGAATTTTATACTTATCCATAATATATACGCAATGCGGTGTCCAAATGAATATTTCCTGGTGTTGCAATCGAAATGACAAATTTACTATTCTCTCCACCATGTGATGGATCAAAAATGTTCAATAAGAAATCCAAGATTCTTCTTCTTCTTAATAATCCTTCAAAAATATTTATTAAATATCCGCACTTCTTCTCCTTTACAATCCTTCACAATGTTCCTTAAAAAATCAAAGCTTCTTATCCTTGATAATCCTTCAAGTTTTTCTTTAAAAAGTCTGTGTGAGTTATATTCCAATCTGAACCGGTTAAAAACCTAACACACGTCATGTTAGATCCACTTCAATGTGCTTTTAAAAATTTCGTGTAAATTGAATATATTCAGGTTCTTATATATAATCGAACTTATATATATTCGAAACCAGTAAGAAAAGTAGTAAAGTCGGACGGGGCCGACTATATGATACCATTCACCACTTTGGGTATATTCAACAGATGAATCCTAACATACGTCGCATTTTTAAAGGACCAATAAAATGGATCCATAAACATGTCATTCTGCAACCGATACTAAATTTTTCATTTGGTCAAATTTAGAAGCTTTATCTAAACCTAAACCGATTGCAGGGAACTTAACACACATTATTTTAGACATAATTCATTAAACTGTAACAAATGTCGTGCAAACCGGAAGATATTTAGGAACTGTGGTACACCATTTACCTTAAATCGGACGAAAATATATATGGGAGCTATATATAAATCTGAACCGATATTCAGGAAACTTAACACACATATTTCTAGACCCAATTCATTACGCTGTGCAAAAATTCGTGCAAATCGAATGATATATATATATATACATTATATATTTATACGATCGTGGAAATCGAAAGATATATAGGGACTTTGGTGCACCATTTACCTTTAATCGGACGAAAATATATATGGGAGCTATATCTAAATCTGAACCGATTTTCAGGAAACTTAACACACATCATTCTGGACCTAATTCATTACGCTGTGCCAAATTTCGTGGAAATCGAAAGATGTATACGGACTTTAGTGGACCATTTACATTAAATCGGGCGAATCTATATATGGAGCTATATCTAAATTTTAACCGATTTTCCCGAAACTTAGCACACATCACTCTAGACTTAATTCCGTACGCTGTGCCAAATTTCGTGCATATATATATATATATATATATAAGGACTATGGTGCACTATTTACATAAAATCGGACGAAACTGTATATGAGAGCTATATCTAAATCTGAACCGATTTTCAATAGGGTTCATCCTTGGACCGAATAAGTGGCCTATGCCAAATTTCATCCAATTCGGATCATAAATGCGACCAGTACTTTGTTTACAATTTAAGATGGACAGACAGACAGAGAGACAGGCGGACGGACGGACGGACGGACAAGCATAAATCGACTTAGAAAGTGATTCTATGCATATTCTCAAAAGGAACCATGTGTCTATCTCGTTTCCTTTTGCATGTTACAAACATATGCTCAAAGACATAATACCCTGTACCACAGTGTGGTGAAGGGTATAAAAATATATTCATATGGGTGTCATATTTATATAGCAATCGTATTTAACTTAACACATATTATTCTAGACTCATTTCCGGAGCAAAATTTCGTGGATATCGAAGTAACATAGGGGCTTATGTTGCACTCTTTACATAAAATCGGAATAAAATATATATGGGAGTTTATATAAATCTGAACCTATTCTAATGCAATTAAAAGTCGTCCTTTTATTTAAACTTTCGTCTCATCCGGATAAGTGTGGTGAAGGATGTACAAATTACGACTATGCTGTGACAATCCTTGAAAGTGGTCAATTAAAAACAACTATGTTATAGCTCTTATAGACCTTGGGAAATATTTATCAAATAATTAAAAATAATCTACGAATATAACGGAGATTATCTTTAAAACATAATCTGTAAACAGCATTATTTATTTTTAAATCCACGATTAGGTGAAATGTATATGTTTTATTTCGCTGGGTTATACGCTGCAAACCCCAATGAAAATATTGAAATAATTGTCTTCGCACAACGACAATTGAATGTCTGTAACAAGATCATCCCAATGCAAACAAATATTTGTTTGTATGTATGCATGTATGTAATATAAATATATCGTAGGTGAAATAGAGAATTATTTTCAATTTTATTACAAATTGAAAGGAATAAAACACAGATGTTAAAGATATTGAAAGGCGTATAAAATGAACGTGCAGTCAAACAGATGTGTGCAGCATGGGAATGACAATTAGAAAACAAATTGTTGATTTGAATACAATGTGCAATTTTGGAAACCTTAAAAAATGCAAATGATGGGGAAAAAGGAAAAGTTAAATTGTGAAATCGAACGTGTATATTCTTGACCCATTTTCGTACTGGATAACTGTATAATTTATTTCATAAAAGCAATGTGATATAATATTTTAAATTATTTATTTCAATACTAAAATATTAAGTTAATATTGATTTAATATTTAAGCACAAAATAAATTCCAACAACGAACACACATCCCATCCGCCAGGGATTACATTATTATAGCGTCAGGCCAATTTCATGTATTTACATCAAAGTGTTTGAATTGAAAATAATATGAATTGAAATATTTTGCAAACGGCAAGCCGGCAACCGACAAATAATTAATTAAAAACGTATCACGTTTAATAGGTAAACAGACAGAATTTTACAAAAACAAAAAAATTACTTGAAAAAAACAACAACAAAGAGCTATGAAAAACATAGACCATGAAGTGTAATATGTATCTATGTGTGTGTTCAGGATTCAATGTTGTCTTCCCAAAACTAAAGGAAGCCTCAATAGCAGCTAAAGACTGAACACCAATAGCTGAGACCGAGCCGTCACTGGGAATGGAGTTACAGAAGTTAGGTGGGTCTGATAGAAAAACACAACAACTCAAACTCATAATGATGGCAAAACAACAATAAAGGAACCAAAACCATCGTCATCAGCATTCAACCGTAACCACATTCAGGATTCATTTTTTTCTCGTTACCTTGTGTGCGTGCAGATGGCTTTCTCCAAGTCTTGGTCGGGGCAAAAGCAAAAAAAAAAAGTGTTGACGGGCTTATTAAAATGTGAACGTAAACAAAATAGGAACAAAATGCCATGCAGCAGCAACAGCAATGGTTGCTTTCAACTGACGCAGCAACAAACCTGGTGTAAGATGAACGTCAATGAATATGCAGAGAATTTACAAAAACAACAACATGCGAATGGTGTAATGATGGTCGGAATGACGATTTTTCAAGTGCTCATTAACTTTTTAAAAACAAATTTTTCAGTGACCTGCAATAGGCGTGACATTTTAACCTTCTACTATAGGCGTGGATTTTTATACCCTACACAGCTATGTTGTCAGGGTATTATAGCTTTGAGCAGCCCCAAATGTTTGTAACGCCGCGAAATATTGGTCCTAGACCCACCTTTAAGTATACCGATCGTCATATCTCGACTAGCTGAGTCGATCTAGACATGTGTGTCCGTCCGTCTTTCCATTATAATTTGTAAACACGATACAGGCCGCAATTATTGACCAATCTTCACGAAATTTTGCATGTACAATGGGTTCTGGTCAGTGAAGACCCCTATTTTGGTAAAGATCGGAATGAAATGGATCAAAAACTTTTTTTTTTCTATGATTTTCTGTTCGCTACAAAGGCCGCAATTATGGCCTAAACAATCGCGAATTTTTACATGGAGAAGGGAATCGGACCAAAGAATAAGCATACCTGTTTGGATAAAGATCAGTATTTATTTAGCAGGTCAAATGGACCCTGACTTTATACCGATTTATACCGGTCATATTTCGACTAGCTGAGTCGATCTAGACATGTGTGTCCGTCCGTCTGCCTGTCCATTATAATTTGTAAACACGATGCAGGCCACAGTTGTGGACCAATCTTCATGAAATTTTGCATGTAGAATGGGTTCTGGCCAATGAAGACCCCTATTGTTTTTGGAGAAGATCGGCTAATATTTAGGGGATGAAATGGTCGCTCCAGAGGCCGCAATTATGGCCCAAACACCGCGAATTTTTGCATGGAGAAGGGAATCGGGCCAAAGAATAAGCATACCTGTTTGGATAAAGATCAGTCAATATTTAGCGGCTCAAATGGACCCTGACTTTTGTGTAAAAATTACAAAATTTGTATTCTATAGCGTATTTATTTGCCACTGCAGGAAATAGACCCGAGAAGTTGATAGTATATCCAAGAAGAGTGGTTGGCCTTTAAATTGATTCCAATTATATTGTCTTATGTACAGGGATGTGGGTGTTACACATAAATATTTTCAGGAGCTTACGTATTCATATATTATTTAGTAAAGCATTACCACCATTACCAGGGCGGAAATATAGCGGTGATCGTTTTTAAATGTTCCATGAGGTTTTCGGTGATGATCACATAATAATTTTAGGATGAAGTGGACCACAATTATAAGCTGAACATTGCCATACAACCAACGGCTATACTGAACGTTATTAATATCCCGAGAAATGTCAGTGTAAGGAAAAGCATGACCTTTAATCGGACAAGAGGTTGCAAATATCACGAAATTTTACCCAGGCTCGCAAAAAGTTAGAAGTCAGTGGCAGTTGTGTAGGGTATCGAATGGTAGGCCCCGTCCGACTATACTGCTCCACTCACTGGTTTTTTATACCCTTCACCACACTGTGGTATAGGGTATTATGTCTTTGTGCATTTGTTTGTAACAGGCAAAAAAATTGAAATAGACCCATGGTTCCTTTTGAGAATATGCATGGAATCACTTTCTGAGTCGATATTTGCATGTCAGTCCGACTGTCCATGTTAAATTGTAAACAAAATACAGGTCGCATTTATGATCCGATTTGGATGAAATGTGGCCCAAGGACGAACCCTATTGAAATTGGGAAAATCGGTTCAGATTTCGATCATCGCGAAATTCTACATGGAGAAGAGGATTGGGCCAGAGAATATACATGTCTGCTTTGATAAAGATCGGTCATTATTTAGCGGGTGAAATGGAATCTGACTTTTGTGTAAAAAAACAAAATTTGTATTCTATGGCATATATGTATACCCGTGAAGCATATAGACCCGCGAAGTTGATAGTGTATCCAAGAGGAATGGTTGACCTTCAAAATGATTCCAATTACATTGTCGTATGTACTCGGATGTGGGAGTTACAATCAAATATTTACAGGTGCTTACGTATTCAGATATTATTTAGGAACCCATTACCACATTAGAGGCGGCAATATAGCGCTGATCACTTTAAAATTGTCCATGAAGTTTCAATTATGGTCAAGGACGCCTATAATTTTCGATGATGATCAGATTAAAATTTTGGGATGAGGTGGACCGAAAACATAGTTTTTTGTGTGTTTTCTAGTCGAATATAGGCGAAAATCACAACACATGGACCCATCGTGAAGGGAATCTGGACAAGTAATTAGAAAGGCTGTACTAAATATTTGTACTATTCGGAAAATGTAAGGAAGATGTACTGTTGACCTCTAATCGGGAAAGTCGGGGAAATATCACGAAATATTGCCCAGGCTCTGAATAAACATCCCAGGTTCATGGTAGTTGTGTAGGGTATCGTATGATCGGCCCCGTCCGTCTATACTGCTCCGCTCACTGTTTTTTTAGTAGGTAATATATATGAAAGAAAATGAATTATTTATTTTTAAAATGATTGTCGGAATACTAAAAAAATTGTTTAACGAAAGAAAACAATCACTGAATTCTTCCTGCGCTTATAGAACAAAAAAAATTAAAAATTTGCAATGACACTTCGAATACCATAAAAAATGATCACTCATCTACATTTTGTCGATAACTGAAAAAGCTAGCCAACGTTATTTAGGCCGTTAGAGAACATGATTACTTTTAAGTGATTATTTATACTCTTTCGAGTCGAGCTTGATGATCTAAGTTTTGCAATGAGAAGAAAAGCCAGGAGAAGAACCTACGTACCCACCATTATGCGACGCGTTTCGCCGTTGATTAAGCTGCTCATCAGGCATATTAGGCAATGTGGCTTTACTAAAAAATTGTTGCGGGTCGGAAAAATTTTAAACCTAGATTTTATGAACCCTGCTCCCATATGAAAAGCGTGGATTTTTTAAAAATATTTTTTCAAAAGTGTACCAAAACCGTTAATTGTTATAGCGTGGATTTTTAAAAAATACCTTTACCAGATTATCACACCTTCCCTCATATCACCAACATTAAACAACATAACGTGATGTTTGTTACATTACGTTTGATTATGCAAAACAGACGAAAAACAACAACAGCAACAACACTAACAAAACAAAAAAACACATCAGATGCAGTGCAAAAAAAGAGCTGTGCTAAAAAGGGCGATTTTTAATTATGTAGCTGCATCAAAAGGGAGAGTAAAAAAGAATTTTTGCTTACTATGCATAAATCTGAATGTGTAAATGAATGACGGTATCGCATGCAGCTTCAATAGATGCCAGCATAACCATCAGCGCAACATCATTATCATCGTCATAGACACCACCTACATGCACGAACATACACACACACACTCTCTGTAAAAAACTTTTCACCTCCTTTGGTTACAAAAAGTGCCAACATAGAAGCAGAAAATACTAACAACTAAAAGATGAAGAAGAAGAAAAAACGCAAAACAACATTCTGACAACTCAAACAAACTCATGGACGGACGCCGCATATCCACTCTTCGATGATAAGGAAACTTCCTCGGCTAAAGTGTTAAAGCATTAAAAGGTATGCGGCATTGTAAATATTGTTTCTGTTTTCTGATTATTTTCTGGAATAGGTGTAGAAAATGAAAACGTAGAAAAACATAAAGAAGATGAAAATTTAATCACCAGGGAAATGATGAAGGCTAGAAGTGTTTTTGGTTAACAAGGTGAGAAAAAATCGAAAATCGCGAAAAATTTGCAAAAATATTTTGCAGCCTATCTGCTTTTTCACGAATTTAGTATCGAGCTATTTTGATAGCACCAAGTCGTAGTTGTTATTTTGAGATATTTTGAGCGAAAATTGAAAGCGTATCATTCCTTTAAGCCTTCATTTGTCAATTATTGAAAATTTTCAAAATATTTATTTTTTTTTCTATTGGATTGACATTGTATTGAAACATTTTTTGAGAGAATGCAACAAATAATCGAGAACTATATCATAGAATGTACACGCGATCATTGTATGTATACGTTTTCCATAGAATGCACGTACACTTTGTGACTAATGCAAAATCAGAAGAGATTCTGAATCGAGTTCGTGTCCATTCAGTATATTCGGATTTTAAGATCCATGCTCTATATTATATTGTTTTAAAATAATAATAAATGGAACAGTTTTTCTTTAAAGTACCTGAAATGTTGATATGCCACGAGAAATATCAAACCTAATCGTTTTTCAATATCTTTGAACATATAAAAAGAACGCCTAGCATATATTCGATACCAAAAATGTGTATGACAGAGAAAACTAATATAGGAGATATTTTCTTTGCAAAAATCTATCATTAACCTCAGCTGGAAAGAGAAAAACTAACCAAAAACCAGCAATATTAGACAAAATAGACAAGAAGTAATATCTAATTTTAAGGTTATACAAAAACCTCAGTCCGATGTTACCTATTAGTAGTGGACATGTCAACTACCAATAACACTCAGGTTGGAAAACGGGAGTTAGAACTTCAACATACAGAAAATTTACCGGGAAATAATTATTATAATAAAAAAAATAATTATTAAAATGTTAAGATATACTGCATAATTTCTGGGATGATATTTTTATTTACAGGAATCCGTTATGCCTAATTATAGCCAACTCTATGATAAAATTCGGTCAATGCCTATATAATACCGAAAATTAGGCGAGACCCGTATGTACTGCAAATCCAAACTTGGACCTAAATAGATAATTTTTCGCAAAAATGTGTCTCACCCCCCTATATCACGGAATGACATATTTTAGCTACTACAATGGGAATGGAGATATATTAATTATTGGTAGGAAGATTTTACACCACATGACAAATTATGGGAGATACCATTATGTGGATGCTACCCGGAAACTTGGACCAATATTGTTAATTCTTTGTAAGGCAATTTTGTACTCACTGATCATTTAAAATAAAAAATACTGCCAATTTGGTTGAAACACGTGACCAAACCCCCCAAAACACAGAAGAGTTCGCAAATATTGACCAATTTTACAAGGATTCATGTTACCAAATAAAGCAATTACAGTAAATAAGTTGAAAAACCTGCCCAAATCCGCAAAGGATCGTATAATGTGAAGTGCCATTACATAGAGGCTTTTCAGAAGTTTGGGCAAACTTTATTAGTAACATTTTCTACTCAATGATCATCCCAAATATAAAATTACAGTCAAATACAGAATATTAGGGGGTTACCCGGATACATCAACAATATTGCTATGCAAGACAAAGTTTACCGGTCCCGCTAGTTTTATATAATTTTGAAATTCAAATTATTAACATCTAAAATATCGAAAGTTAGCTACCTATTGACATTCCCAAATTCCGAATTACACAATTTTTCTAGAAAATTTTGATTTTCTACCAAATGAAATTATATTGAAATAAGAATTGTCTGTCTGTCCACCTATTTGTAGAAAACTTTCAAAAAAGGCTTCGTCCAAATAAACGTATATCCAAGAAATATTCAACACTGATCAATATTTTGAAATAGATCTCATACCCAGCTCAATCTTAATTATTTTTCGTCTATGCAACATTTTCCAACCGAAGTGACTGAAACATGACATTTCTGTATCTTTGGGTTTAAATACAAAAATTGAATAAAACAAGTGAAAATGGCGTTACCCTCTGCCGGAGGTATACTGATAGTTACTTGAAATGAAAATAAAGGGAATATATACCGCATGTACCTATACCGATAATTGTACCACGCGATTGTTGTAAATTATAATGTGCACCAAAAAAAATCTTAAATTTTTAATGGAGTTTTTCCCTCAAATCTCAAAACCCTAAAACCTGGAGTAGTATTGACAACGCATGGTAGAGAGAAACATGTGGATAAAATTCGCAAAATACTGTAATTTAGAGTGCATAGTTATATGAGGCCAACATCGACTTGCACGGGATTTTATTTCGGGGAGTGGTGTGGAAGCTGCCGGTTCAATATAACAATTTTCATTGCAGAAAAAAGTTTGTATCCGTATGTTCCTGGAGGCTACACCTAAGTATGTCCAATATTAATTACATCGTTTAGGAAGTACCGAACATTTAGAGTTATTATTATATTAGATGCTTTACTAATTGAGGACCGATATAACACAGTTTCGAGCCTAACATTTGGCGTCACAATACTTTTCTTCACGCTTAATAGTAAAAAATACCGAAAATCGGCAGGTATTGTCATACTGGGGATAGGCCTAAATTCGAACCGATATATTTATTTCTTGAACCTGATTACAACAAATGACTAAATCCACAACATTGTCTTAGAATTCCACATTTCGTAAGGTAAATAATTATAATTTCGAGAACATTAACTATCTATTAAATAAATTTAAAATGGGGCTATATATGGACTACCCCTAATTTTTAATAATTTTTGAAGGGAGATTTGTTCCTATAGACGACTATAAAATACAAAAAAATCGCTCAAAACCCCAAAAATATGTTTGTAAGAAGCAAAGGAAACGAGATTGACACATATTTCCTTTGGAGAACATGCATAGAGTCACTTTCTGAGTCGATTTATGTATGTCCATCCGTCCGTCTGTCTGTTGATTTTAAATTGTAAACAAAGTACAGGTCGCATTTATAATCCGATTTGGATGAAATTTGGCACAGCTCATTTATGTGGCCCAAGGAAATCGGCTCAGATTTACATATAACTCCCATATATATTTTCGTCCAATTTTAGGTAAATAGTGCACAAAAGTCCCTATATATCATTCGATTTGCACGAAATTTTGCATAGTGTAATAAATAAGGTCTTCAACTATGTATGTTAAATTTCGTGAAAATCGGTTCAGATCTAGATATAGCTGCCATATATATTTTCGTCCGATTTAATGCAAACGGTGCATCAAAGTCCCTTTATATCCTTCGATTTGCACGAAATTTGGCATAGTATACTGAATTAAGTCTAGAACAATGAGTGGTAAGTTTCGGGAAAATCGGTTCAGATTTAGATATAGCTCCCATATATATTTTCATCGGATTAGAACTAGATGGTGTACCCTCCGATTTGCACGAAATTTTGCATAATTAAGTGTAGAACGATGTGTGTCAAACTTCGTGAAATCTTTTCAAAAATCTTTCAGATTTTAGGTAAATAGTGCACCAAAGTCCCTATATATCTTTCGATTTGCACGAAATTTAGTACAGGTCTAGAATGATGTGTTTTAAGTTTTGGTTCAGATTTAGATATAGCTTCCATACATATTTTCGTCAGATTTAATATAAATGGGTAAAAATCTTACAGCACAAAAGTTTCTTTGCAAACAGTTCGGATTTATATATAGCTCCCATATGTAGTTTCGTCCGATTTTAAGTAAATGGTGCACCAAAGATTCAAAGTTAAACCGATTGGCACGAAATTTTGCACAACGTAATGAAGTTAGCATAAGCTAATGTGAGAAAGGTTTCATTAAAGTCAGTTCAGATTTAGATATAGCTCCAATATATAGTTGCCTCCGATTTTAAGTTAATATTGAACCAAAGACCCAATGTTAGGTTGATTGGCACAAAAGTTTGACGAAGTAAGTGTAGTCCAACGTGTGTCAAGTTTTGTTGGAATCGATTCAAATTTAGACATAGCTCCACTATATAGCTTCCTCCGATTTAAAAAAAAATATGCCCCAAGGACCCAAAATGTGGCCGATAGACACACAATTGTGCACACCGTACTGAAGTTAGTATAGCCGAAGGTGTGACAAGTTTAGTTCAAATCGGTTTAGATTTGGATATAGCTGTTATGTATATTTTCCCCCGATTTTATGTAAATAATGCACCTAGGACCCAAAATATGGCCGATATACACAAAACGTGCTGAAATTTTGTCAGATTGACGCGAAATTTTGCACAATGCCGTAATTTCCATATAGTCGACCGCCTTCATGTTTATTAAGTTTTATATAATCAACGAGTGTAGGACTAAGATTTACTTTTAATCGATTTACGTAATTTTGTCCCATTCTCTATATATCTAAATGGATTGAAATAAGTCAGTTCACATTTAGACACAGATTACGTCTCTTGACGTTTCTTAGAATACATCTGTTGAATAAACCCATAGTGGTGAAGGGTATCTTATAGTCGGCCCCGTCCGGCTTTACTACTATCCTTACTGATTTTTAATAGAATTTACTCTAATATTATTATACAAAAATGCTGGAACTATCAACATAAAAGATCCGATCAACTTCAGATATTTTGAATGTCCAAAAAATGACCCAGACTGACTTAACGACAATTGTATTTTTATACCCTTCACCACACTGTGGTACAGGGTATTATGTCTTTGTGCATATGTTTGTAACAGGCAAAAGGAAACGAAATAGACACATAGTTCCTTTTGAGAATATGCATAGAATCACTTTCTGAGTCGATTTATGCATGTCCGTCTGTCTGTCCGTCTGTAGATGGTAAATTGTAAACAAAGTACAGGTCGCATTTATGATCCGATTTGGATGAAATTTGGCACAAGTCACTTATTTGGCTCAAGGACCAACCATATTGAAATTGGGAAAATCGGTTCAGATTTAGATATAGCTCCCATATATATTTCGTTCGATTTAAGGTAAATGGGGCACCAAAGTCCCTCTATATCTCTCGATTGGCACGAAATTTGGCACAGAGTACTGAATTAGGTCCATAATGATTTGTGCCAAGTTTCGAGAAAATCGGTTCTGATTTAGATATAGCTCCTATATATAGTTTCGTCCGATTTGAGGTAAATGGTGCACCAAAGTCTCTACATGTCATTCGATTTGCATGAAATTAGGCACAGAGTACTGAATTAGGTGCAGAATGATGTGTGCCAAGTTTCGAGAATATCGGTTGAGATTTAGATATAGCTCCTATATATAGTTTCGTCCGATTTGAGGTAAATGGTGCACCAAAGTCTCTACATGTCATTCGATTTGCATGAAATTAGGCACAGAGTACTGAATTAGGTGCAGAATAATGTGTGCCAAGTTTCGAGAATATCGGTTGAGATTTAGATATAGCCCCCATATTTAGTTTCGTCCGATTTAAGGTAAATGGTGCACCAAAGTCCTTATATATTATTCGATTTGCACAAAATTTGGCATAGAGTATTGATTTAGGTCAGGAATGACGTCTTGGCACACGTGCCAAGGAAATCGGTTCAGATTTATATATAGCTCCCATATATATCTTCGTCCGATTTAAGGTAAATGGGTCTCCAAAGTCCCTATTATCTTTTGATTTGCTCGAAGGTTGCCATAGGGTACTGAATTGGATCCAGAGTGATGTGTTAAAATCGGTTCAGATTTAGATATAGCTCCAATATATATTTTCGTCCGATTTAATGTAAATTGTTCACTTAAGAACCCAAGATTGGCCGACCCGCACACAATTTTGTACAATGTATTGAAGTTACTATAACCTTTCGTGTGTCAAGTCTTCTTGAAATTGGTTCAGATGTACATATAGCCGCTATATATACTTTCGTCCGATTTTAAGTAAATGGTGTACTAAAGACCCATAGCTAGGCCGATTGGCAAAACGTACCGAAATTAATATAAATTAATATCGGCCAAGTTTCCTTGAAATTGGTTTAGATATAGATACAGAATAGCTTCCATATATAATTTCGACCTATTTATGTTGATTGTAAACCAAATAATCAATGGGTGCTTGATTGATATTACATTTTAAACAGTGAAGTTTGCTTAAAGTCTATTTACAAAGTATGGAATAGATTGCAGAATGGCATGTGTAAGGAGTGATGCTAGTCGGATTACTTTTATATAAAAATCGCATTTTTATG
The DNA here is from genome assembly GCF_032173495.1 of Musca vetustissima. Taxonomy (NCBI): domain Eukaryota; kingdom Metazoa; phylum Arthropoda; class Insecta; order Diptera; family Muscidae; genus Musca; species Musca vetustissima. The sequence goes on from NW_026881932.1 coordinate 31,979, forward strand.
TTCGTTCAATTTCATGTCAATGTTCCTTCAAAAAGACGACATCTGTAAAGATACATATGTAGAATATCCCCAAAGTGGTGAAGGGTATCATATAGTCGGCCCAGTCCCACTTAACTACCTTCCTTACCGTTTTTTTTTTTTTTTTGGATTTAGATTCTGCAATTAAAATTGACCGAATCCGAAGGTTTCTTAAAGACTATGAACTGTAATGTACATCCGGAATATTTGGCGACATACTTGCAAAATGTTCCTAATTCGAATCTACTACTCTATTTTATTTGAATTTTTCAAATGTTTTTAGAAAGGTTCTACGTTGATTAGTATCCTTAACGAACTCGCATGCAATTCGCATTCACTTCCGCTACACTAATTGAGCAAACACAATAAAGTTACTAAACATTTCCAACTGAAGATATTACATTCAATATTGCAGCTGTTTTCATTTTGAAATGCTTTTCCTTGTCTGATTTCAATTTTAGTGTAAATAAATCCATTTCACTATAAATGCCAGTCATTAAAGTAAACAATTCCATTAATATAACTTCATATTAAAAAATAAAGAAGCAAAAAATAAGCTCTAGCATCTAACTGCAAGTAGACAAATGCTATGCCATAACCTCCATCGTTAGCAATATTACAAAAAGCAAAACAAAAGCAAATGAAACAAAGTAAGCATGCGGAGGATGGGGGGGAATTGCACTGCGAACGGGAAAAACGGAAATGTACGTCAACTTGAACACCGTTGGTTGTCCATGACTTAGGCGATAATACAGCCAATCATCCTGTCAGCTATATCAAGTTCTGCTACATTTCTTAGCTATTGTCTTGCTACACCATTGTTGTGTTGCTACTCCTGTTCCTGCTCGCGTTTCTCCTCCTCATCGTCATCATCATCGTGGTAGACAGAACATTGAAGTTTGTTTTGTGTGTGTGTTTTTCGCTTTCCTCTTGCGAAATGTCTAACGAACGTTCGGAAGAAAACAAAACATACGAAGTATGAATGAAGAACGTATTCTTCGTGTTGTCTTAATATTATTGTTTACTTTTCCGTTGTTGTATATTTCTATTGTTGTTGTTTCGCTCGATGTTGCTGCTGTTGTTTTTGTTGTGTTACTGTTGTCGATGTTGAAACTAACGCTGTTTCAGTTTTTTTGTTGTTGTTGCTATTACTTATTTTGCTTCATTAATGTTGTTGTCATCGTCATCGTCGTTTTTATACCCTTCACCACACTGTGGTACAGGGTATTATGTCTTTGTGCATATGTTTGTAACAGGCAAAAGGAAACGAGATAGACACATGGTTCCTTTTGAGAATATGCATAGAATCACTTTCTGAGTCGATTTATGCATGTCCGTCCGTCCGTCCGTCCGTCCGTCCGTCCGTCCGTCCGTCTGTCCGTCTGTCCGTCTGTCCATGTTAAATTGTAAACAAAGTACAGGTCGCATTTATGATCCGAATTGGATGAAATTTGGCATAGGTCACTTATTCGGCCCAAGGACGAACCCTATTGAAATTGGGAAAAATCGGTTCAGATTTAGATATAGCTCCCATATATATATTTAACCGATTTAATGTAAACGGTCCCTATATATCTTTCGATTTGCACGAAATTCGGTACAGCCTAATCATTTAGGTCTAGAATGATGTCTGCCAAGTTTCGTGAAAATCGGTCCAGATTTAGATATAGCTCCCATATATAGTTTCGTCCGATTTCATGTAAATGGTGCCCCAAAGTCCCTATATATGTTTTTATTTGCACGAAATTTGGTATAACGTGCTGAATTAAGCCTAGAGTGATGTATGCCAAGTTTGGAGAAAATCGGTCCAGATTTAGATATAGCTCCCATATATAGTTTCGTCCGATTTCATGTAAATGGTGCCCCAAAGTCCCTATATATCTTTCGATTTGCATGAAATTTGGTACAGCCTAATCATTTAGGTCTAGAATGATGTCTGCCAAGTTTCGTGAAAATCGGTCCAGATTTAGATATAGCTCCCATATATAGTTTCGTCCGATTTCATGTAAATGGTGCCCCAAAGTCCCTATATATCTTTTGATTTGCACGAAATTTGGTATAACGTGCTGAATTAAGCCTTGAGTGATGTATGCCAAGTTTGGAGAAAATCGGTCCAGATTTAGATATAGCTCCCATATATAGTTTCGTCCGATTTCATGTAAATGGTGCCCCAAAGTCCCTATATATCTTTCGATTTGCACGAAATTTGGTACAGCCTAATCATTTAGGTCTAGAATGATGTCTGCCAAGTTTCGTGAAAATCGGTCCAGATTTAGATATAGCTCCCATATATAGTTTCGTCCGATTTCATGTAAATAGTGCCCAAAGTCCCTATATATCTTCTGATTTGCACGAAATTTGGCATAACGTACTGAATTAAGCCTAGAGGGATGTCTGCCAAGTTTGGAGAAAATCGGTCCAGATTTAGATATAGCTCCCATATATAGTTTCGTCCGATTTGATGTAAATGGTCCACCAAAGTCGCTAAATATGTTCCGATTTGCACGAATTTTGGCATAACGTACTGAATTGAGTCTAGAATGATGTCTGCCAAGTTTCGTGAAAATAGGTCCTGATTTAGATATAGCTCCCATATATAGTTTCGTCCGATTTCATGTAAATGGTGCACCAAAGTCCCTGTATATCCTTCGATTTGCACGAAATTTGGCATAACGTACTTAATTGAGCCTAGAATGATGTCTGCCAAGTTTCGTGAAAATCGGTCCAGATTTAGATATAGCTCCCTTTTATTATAGATTGATTTTAAGTAATTGACGTACTAAGGAACCAATTGGAATAAAACGTTCTGAAAGTTGTATAACCTAACCTGTGACAAGTTTGTTTGAAATCGCTCAATATTTGGATAGAGCTTCCATATATATTTTCGCCCGATTTCTAGTAAATTGGGCATCAAACTCCTCATGTTAGTCAGATTGACATCAAATTTTGCACAACTTAAAAAATTGAGCATAGAATTACGTAGTTGCGTTTTCTAGAAGTGCAGACATAGCCCAACGGATGACCTATTTATATTTGTTTGAAGTCGATTGACATACTTTATGGATAGATCTAGGTAGATTCACATTTAGATAAATATCACATTTTTTTCATCCAATTTTATGTTATAGTCCTGCTTAATATACCCATAGTGGTGAAGGGTATCATATAGTCGGCCCCGTCCGACTTTACTACTTTCCTTACTGGTTTAAATTGCCAGTAGTAGCTCTTCCTCTTGTTATTCTGGGTTTCTTGCTGCTGGTGTTCCCTGATAGTAACGGCAATGTCAGGCCTGATGATGCTGACGGTATTACAGTAGCCATAAAAAAATCTGACTGACTAATATCAATACACAATGGTCAGAAATGGGTTTTAATAGTTCTGAATCGATGTAAATCCCTTGGAATTTGTTAAAAAAAATTCCTTCGGTACCATAGCTCCCTATAAGGGCCAACTAAATGATAACCAAATACATTCTTAATTGAATCGTTTATTTTGAAAGTGATTTAAATCCGATTTAGGTTCTGCTACAAAACTTAATTTTATAGAAAATTTAGCAAAACATATTACGTTATGTATTCTATTTATTTATTCTATTATTTAAGGACACAAAGCCGCAAAGAAAATTAATACCACTTTACAAAATTTTGGAAACAAATCAAACCCAAACCTTGACCTATTTCAATATACGAAAAAATTGACCTATATCACTTTGAAAATAAAAGTCTCAATTGTTGGATAGAATTCTTCTGCCTAATAGTACGTTTACATTGTACTGGTTTTCTTTGACTCAGTGGGTTTACAAAGTTCTAATGTAAAAGGCGTTTAACATTCGCTAGACATTCAAACAAAAAAAAAAATCGTATTAAGTTCCAACCTGTCCTGAGCCTAAAAAGTGGAATGATCCGAATGAGATGTATGATCCATCTCATTCGGGTCATACATGCGAACTGTATGAGTCGATTTATGCATATCCGTCCATGTATTCTTGTGAATAAAGATACATGGACGGACATGCATAAATCGGCTCAGAAAGGGGTTGATAGATACCAAGCAACAGCTCTGACTGGTTTTAACACGTGGACACTGACCTCCCCGCTGAGTAACCTGGGGTAACTACTTTCATCACCCGTTGAAATAGTGAGCTGATATGTGTCGCGAGTTCATCCATAAAAACTGTAAAAAACCAGTAAGGAAAGTAGTAAAGTCGGACGGGCCGACTATATGATACCCTTCACCACTTTGGGTATATTCTACATATGTATCCAACAGACATAGCTTGTTATTATTATAGACGTAATTCAGTATGCTATGCTAAATTTCGTGCAAATCGAAGGATATATAGGGTCTTTGATGCACCAATTACCTTAAATAATATATATATATATATATATATATATATATATATAAATATATATATATATATAGGAGCTATATCTAAATCTGAACAGGTTTTCAGAAAACTCTGCACACATCATTCAAAACTTAATTCAGTACGCTATGCCAAATTTCTTGGAAATCAAAAGATATATAGGGACTTTAGTGGACTATTTACCTAAAACCGGGCGAAACTATATGGGAGCTATATCTAAATCTGAACCGATTTTCACGAAACTTTGCACACCTCATTCTAGACTTAATTCAGTACGCTATGCCAAATTTCGTGCAAATCGAAAGATATATAAGGACTTTGGTACAAAATTTACCTTAAATCGGAGGAAGATATATACGGGAGCTATATCTAAATCTGAACCGATTTTCACGAAACTTTGCACACCTCATTCTAGACTTAATTCAGTACGCTATGCCAAATTTCGTGCAAATCGAAAGATATATAGGGACTTTGGTACAAAATTTACCTTAAATCGGAGGAAGATATATACGGGAGCTATATCTAAATCTGAACCGATTTTCACGAAACTTTGCACACCTCATTCTAGACTTAATTCAGTACGCTATGCCAAATTTCGTGCAAATCGAAAGATATATAAGGACTTTGGTACACCATTTACCTTAAATGGGAGGAAGATATATACGGGAGCTATATCTAAATCTGAACCGATTTTCACGAAACTTTGCACACAACTTTCTAGACTTAATTTAGTGCGCTATGCCAAATTTCGTACAAATCGAAAGATATATAGGGACTTTGGTACGCCATTTACCAAAAATCGGGCGAAACTATATATGGGAGCTATATCTAAATCTGAACCGATTTTCACGAAACTTGGCACACATCTTTCGTTGCTCAATTCTGTACGCTATGCCAAATTTCGTGCAAATCGAAAGATTTTGAGGGTCTAAAGCCCGTAAATCGGGCAAAAATATATATGGGAGCTATATCTAAATCTGAACCGATTTTTCCCAATTTCAATAGGGTTCGTCCTTGGGCCAAACAAATGAGCTGTGCCAAATTTCATCCAAATCGGATCATAAATGCGACCTGTACTTTGTTTACAATTTAACATGGACAGACGGACAGACGGACGGACGGACATGCATAAATCGACTCAGAAAGTGATTCTATGCATATTCTCAAAAGGAACCATAGGTCTATCTTGATTATTTTTGCCTGTTACAAACATATGCACAAAGACATAATACCCTGTACCACAGTGTGGTGAAGGGTATAAATAGATTGAGGCG
>NW_026881933.1:0-3807 GCF_032173495.1 Musca vetustissima
GCTCAATATTGCTCTATTATTATGTCTTATTATTATTAAGTTTCTATTGGTCCATTGCTAACTCGCGTATCTTTTGATATAAAACATCCGATATTATTCGAGTTTTGCATGTATCATCCTTAAAAATATTTTCTTCAATGGGTAATCTAACGAAGTTTAAAAAATTGCTTATAGCAGTAGAAACTTCATTATCTAAATGTCGTCCACAAAGAATTATCCGTAACATTTTAAACAATTGTTTGCAATTTTTTTTAGGGTATTTAATAATTTAAATGGTAGTCCAATAGCTTCCATCAAGAATTCTCTTATCTTTATATTTGTTAGTGGAACCCTTGCATCAATGTCTTTGCATATTATTTTAGTGTATTAACTGGTGCAGAATTGAATGGAGACGAAATCCAATCGTGTCATATCAGAATTCAAATAATTTTTGTATTGATTTTTCTAATAATAAAGATTCATACTTTTCCAACATTGCTACTTTATCCGTGCTAAACATATAAACTTGTAATGGCGGGTCTAAATGCTGAATATATAAATGCGTCAATAAATCGATGGAAATCATAATCAAAGTGTTCCAAAGCTCCTGATCGTATTTTGCGATACGTAGTAAGCGATCTCAAGCCTTGTGGTTTTCCAACAAAATTTAGGGATGAAGATTATTAAGCAACTCTTTATATATACTAAAGCTTTTTTAATGTGCAGTTCAGACTTAAAAAAAAGTCTTCTTTTCGGATATGTATATTGAATACCCATTTTATGTTGTAATTCTTTTTTAGATCTATATACTTTGCAAGAGACAATTTTACAATAAAAGCTCGATCATTGCAATATCCATATGTTACGAACATTATGTTGGTATTGTTAAATCTACTTGCGTGTACATTAACATCACATATGTTATTTGATTCTTCATATAATACACGAAGAAAGTCTTTCAAAAGCGGTTTTTTTGATGTAAATACATCATTTTGTTCTATAATTTCTGGAACATCCTTGCACTGTAATTCGCAATCAAAGTACTTACAACTCTTAGCCTCAATATGTAAACGTTGAATTGAACACTTCTATTCGATTTTGTATTTGGTTTTGCAGATTTTCGATACTTCTGTATTAAAGTCACATTAAATGATTCTTCTGGTGTACTATTAAGATTTTCGGTTATAAGGGAACCTTACAATGACATAAAACACTTGTTGTATAATCAAATATGTTCTCAAAATTATCTTATATATCCTTATGATAGCATTCGTTCTTTTGTTCAAATACATGCAGAAACATATTACAATTAAAAAAAAAATATTATTTCAGTAGTGTTGGCGGTTTATTTGGGATACCATTTGTATTTTGTTTTTTTGCAAAATAGACAGGCTGAATCCCAGTTTGTTGTTTTTATAAAAAACAACTGTTTATTAGTGGGGAATGAATAGCATTGTTTGCCGAGGGGTAAGGCAGGGACGACTATAGTTTCGGATCACGCCACTGATCCTCGTCAGTTTCCTTAGTTTATTATTGGGATATTCTCCCCAGAAGCTATTGCTTCTATACAAATATCCTTTCATACCCAAATGTCTCTTGTAACAAAGCGAAGTACTTAGCTGACCAACGACATAAACTGCATGAGAATTTCGCTGGTGCCTCACTTCGAGGTTAACAAGGCATTTATAAAACCATACCATACCTTTCCCAGTGTTGTGTGTTGTCACATACAGCAACAAACCAAACAGTTTAACCGTGCCTGCGTCTACAACTTCAGTAGTGTTTAGTTGGTATCCCAAATAAATCGTCCAGTTTGTTGTTTTTATAAAAAACAACTGTATATTAGTGGGGAATGTATGACATGTGACAGTGCTGCAAAAATTTTTTTCAAAAATCAGAAAAAAATATATTGCAATTGTTATTGTCAGAAAGAATTTGTGAATGGTAATATTACCAATAATAAAAAAAATAACCAATAATAAAAATAACAAAAAATAACGACCAAAACAAAGTTCTTGGACAATAACAAAAAGCGTCCACACTCGACTGCTTGCACAGCAGCATGAGTGATGGAAACAGAAATTTAGTCAGTTCGAATACCGTAAACACTAACAACAATAAAGAAATGGATTGGCAGGTTGTTAAAAATCATAAACGACGAAATGAAGATTCGCCAAAACGCAACAACATTAAACGCATTGCTCTAAATGATGGACCATCAACGAGTAAGAATATGTTTAATTTGTTACAAAATAATAATGATGATGAAATTCAAACCAATGATGAAATATCATTACCAATATTTACCGCCAATATTTATTTCCTATGTGGGAGACATTAAAAAAATGATTGAAGATATTTCAAAGGTAATTATGCCTCAGAAATTTACATATAAATCATTAAAGGATGACAATGTTAGGCTTATGACAAAATCTACGAATGCATACAAAACATTAGTGAAATACCTTGATTTAAAAAAGAAAGTATTTCATACTTATCAATTAAAACAAAAAAGATTTTACAGGGTCGTAATTAAGAACCTGCATTATGCAACGCCCTTAGACGATATAAAATATGCATTAGAAAAATAAGGACATGAAGTCAGAACAATAATGGATCTGAAAAGCAGAATAGATAAACAGCCATTACCAATTTTCTTTGTGGATTTCTGGGATATTATGTTTTAGCTCCAAATCCACAAATAAAATTGTTAATGGCTGTTTATCTATTCTGCTTTTCAGATCCATTATTGTTCTGACTTCATGTCCTTATTTTTCTAATGCATATTTTATATCGTCTAAGAGCGTTGTATAATGCAGGTTCTTTATTTCGAGCTTGTAAGATCTGTCTTGTTTTAATTGATAAGTATGAAATACTTTCTTTTATAAATCAAGGTATTTCACTAATGTTTTGTATGCATTCGTAGATTTTGTCATAAGCCTAACATTGTCATCCTTTAATGATTTATATGTAAATTTCTGAGGCATAATTACCTTTGAAATATCTTCAATCATTTTTTTAATGTCTCCCACATAGGAAATAAATATTGGCGGTAAATATTGGTAATGATATTTCATCATTGGTTTGAATTTCATCATCATTATTATTTTGTAACAAATTAAACATATTCTTACTCGTTGATGGTCCATCATTTAGAGCAATGCGTTTAATGTTGTTGCGTTTTGGCGAATCTTCATTTCGTCGTTTATGATTTTTAACAACCTGCCAATCCATTTCTTTATTGTTGTTAGTGTTTACGGTATTCGAACTGACTAAATTACAACATAAAATATATTGGCAATGCAGGGGTTAAGATTGAACCTCCAATTAAATCTAAAGACATCGTATAGTGCCATAGATGTCAAAATCATGGTCATACAAAGGCCTACTATAGAAAAAAGTATAATTATGTGAAATGTTCTGGAAGCCACTCCACATCTGAATGCACTAAAGATATAAATGATCCTTTTCGATGCGTCATCTGTCTTAGAGAACACCCTGCGAATTATAAAGGTTGTATTGCTTACAAAAAGCTTACACATAATCAAGATCAAAATAACCGTCAGACTTATCGGTCACTGCATATCCGAAAACTTTCACAAACAGTACAGAATGTCATAATGAATCTTCCCCATATTCTTACGCTGGTATAATAAAAAACAACGGAAAACAGCAAGATACATTTAGCAAAATCGAAAAACTCATAGTTTAAAAAAAGAACTAACAAATAACTCATAAACATGATGTCACTACTTATTTCAAAATTATGCAATTAGATCTTGGAATAGCTTTATGGAATGCCAATGACAAGATGTCTTAGCCAAGAAA
>NW_026881934.1:0-38495 GCF_032173495.1 Musca vetustissima
AGCTTTGCCATGACGTTCCGCATTACCATCATCCCTTTTGGTGCTTGGCGTAATGGGCTTTGAATTTTGAAACGAGGAAGGGAAAAACTTCTTCAGGAAGGTGCGACTTTTTCAATGGAAAAAAATCCTCAGGAAGTTGAAATTTTTTTTTATAGAAAAAATCTTCAGAAAGAGAGGCAAAATTTATGGTATAGATAAATATTTAGAATTATGGGACAAAATCGTCAGGAAGATACGACTTTTTCTAGGAAAAAAATCCTCAGGAAGTTGCGAATTTGTGTATAAAAAAATCTTGGAAATGAGAGGCTCAATGTTTATTATACCCAAATATTTTTAGAATAAGGATTCGATTTTATTTAGTGAATAATAGCCTGGAACATAGGTTCGATTTGTTTCTGTAGGGGGAAAAAGTCAAAACTCAGTTCCTGAGGTATACATTTTTTCTAGAGAAATAAATTTAACCTCAGTGGAATTTTTTCTCTGGAAGTGCATTTTTTCTATACAAAACATTCGATTTGTTGCTGTAGGGGACTCACTGGAATTTTTTCTACAGAAGTGAATTTTTTTCTATAAGAAATATCCTAAGCGGACATTTTCCATTAAATAAATTTTTTATATTTATACAAGATTGTGTTATAGTATTTTCGATATTAATGTATTGTAAATTTGTTTAATTTTAATATTTCCTAAAAAAAATTAATAAATTTTCTCTTATTTCTCCCGAAAAATGATATTTAATTTTCCGTGCCCGGGTGTGTATGACTATTATTAATTATGGGGTAATTTAGAAAATTCTCCATAACTTTGGCAATTTTAAATATTTTTAAAAATTTCAAACAGAATATGGAAGCTGGAATATGGGGTTGAAAAAGAAATTAATCAATTTTCACCTATTTCTCCTCAACAAATTATATTTAATTTTTTCGTACCATGGTGCGTATGATTATTATTAATGCTGGGTTAATTTGGAAAATACTTCATAACTTTGACAATTTTAAATATTTTTAAAAATTTCAAACGGAATATGGAAGCTGAGATATGGGACTATAAAATGTATATCATAAGTTCCTCATTACTTTAAAATTTATTCCGTTATAATGGTGAAAAAATATGTTTGTAAATATATATGGAAGTAGTTAATTTATATTGGAATTTTGAACTGTATTTTCTGTTTCAATATATTAGAAAGTTCATTAACTTTAATATTTTGTAAAGAAATTAATCAATTTTCACTTGTTTCTCCCGAAAAATAATATTTTATTTTTTCGTACCCGGGTGCGTATGACTATTATTAATTCTGGGTAAACTTGGAAAATTCATCATAACTTTGGTAATTTGAAATATTTTTACAAATTTCAAACGGAATATGAAAGCTGAGATATTGGGCTATAAGATGTATGACATAAGTTATGTGTTATTTATTTTAATTTTTAAATTTATTCTGTTACAATGAATGAAGAAATACTCTTTATAAATATATATGGATGCAGTTATCTTATATTGGAATGTGGAACAGTATTTTGTATCTCAATGTATTAGAAATGTATTCAACTTATATATGTTGTATTGAATTAACAATTTGTTACTCAATTATCTTGTTAAAAGATAAAAAAGATTTTTCATACCCGGGTGCGTACGATTATTATTAATTCTGGGTAAATTTGGAAAATTCTTCATAACTTTGGCAGTTTTAAATATATTAAAAAATTTTAAATGGAAAATGAAAGCTGAGATATGGGGCTATAAGATGTATGGCATAAATTATATATTATTTATTTTGATTTATACAATTTATTCCGTTGAAATAGGTGAACAAATATTTTTTTTTATAAATGTATGTGAAAGTAATTGACTTATGGGGGAATATGTAACAGTATTTTCTGTTTCAATGTATTAGAAATGCATTTATCTTTAATAATTTCGAAAGAAATTAATAAAATTTCCCTTATTTCTCCCTAAAAATAATATTTAATTTGTCGTACCCATGAGCGTATGATTATTATTAATTCTGGGTTAATTTGGAAAATTATTCATAACTTTGGCAATTTTCAATATATTTTAAATTTTCAAACTGAATATGAAAGCTGAGATATGGGGCTTTAAAACGCATATTATAAGTTCTGTCCTGTTTTTCGATTTATGCCACTACAAAGAATGAATAAATAATTTCTATAAATATATATGGAGGTAATTAGTTTTTGGATAAATATGTGACAGTATTTTCTGTTTAAAATTATTGGAATTGTGATTAACATTAATATTTTGTAAAGAAATTAATAAATTTTCACCTATTTCTCCTTAAAAATAATATTTAATTTTTCGTACCCGGGAGCGTATGACTATTATTAATTCTGGGTTAATTTGGAAAATTCCTTATAACTTTGGCAATTTTCAATATATTTCAAAATTTTAAACGGCATATGAAAGCTAAGATATGTAGCTAAAAGATGTATTCTTATATAAGAAGGCAAGTGTTGTTTTTTTGCTATTTTGAAAGTTATAAAAATTTATTTTTTTCCAGTCATGGGATATTTGGTTGAAAAAGTGATATTTTTGGGGCTTTTTTGATAATTTTTCCCCAATTTTCCCAACCATTCGACCTCCAACCTCTTCATTGTCTCTGATATTTTATGCTATTCCATTAGCAGAGAATGAGAGCGGGACAAAGCATGTTTGTTGTCTATTGTGTGTTAACAACAAAACCACTTAAACATAGACGACGTCAGTCAGCCAGCCAACCAACTGCTGCAACTAACTAATGCAACTTAAGCTCATCATGCTTCATTTGCTAGGAAACATTCACAAGCGTGTTGTTTGTTGTTGTTGTTTTTCATCCAACTCATTTTCACAACGTTGTTTTCCTTAGTTTTATGCGCTACGTGTGATGTGGCTTTTGTTTTTTTCTTCCTTTAATGTTACCATTCTTATCGTTGTTGTATTCTTTTCTCGCTTGTCCTTTTCAATTACACGTTTCTCAAAGTCGTTTGGGGTTTTTGTGTTGTCTTTCAGTTTCTTTGTTGTTGCTGTTTTCTCTGTGTCTTTTTTTGTGAGTTTTTCAATGCAACGCTTAAGTTAATTCTGTTTGGGGTGTTTTATTTAAGACTTTGGAATAGTTGTGCTGTTCTCCAGGACCAAGAAGGGTGATAGATTCATGAGGGGATAGTTTTTTTTGCTCTGCGAGATTTCAACAGGATAAAAATTGTAAAGGGATTTTCTTATGCTTTGTTTAATCGTATTATATGTAATATTTTTATATGACAATAAAAAATAATTCAATTAATTAGCACTAGGGATCGAGGTTATTTTTTTCATATATACAAAAATAATTTTCATGAAAATTAGGTCCGATTATACTTGTGGTTTTAATTTAATTAAGAAATTAGTATTCTTCCAAGACTTTTCTTAAGACGAAAATAAATTTTAAGAAATTAATATTCTTCCACGAATTGACCCTTCATTTAATTTTAATGAAGAACTGCTCGTCCACAATTGTATAGTTGACTGCCTCTTTAGGGGAAAGTTTTCCTTGATGATAGCCTTCCAGTCATTCATTATTCAAAAGAGTAGAATTTTTGCTTTCTTTCCTTGTTCAAGAAAGAAAAACTAAATCGTTTTACCGGCACTCACATACATACTTAAGGAAAATATGGAGATTTTTAAATTTAAATGAAAAACGGGAAAATAAAACACAGAAAAGGAAAAAAACTAAATGAAGAAAATAAACGGGGTTTCGTGAAGTCCTTATCGTGAATCTGGAAAGTATTTAAGCTCATCAAGTTGGCAGCGGCTCAGACACGTGATAGGTATGTATGGTTATAAGGAAGGAGGAAGGAAGGCTGCTTGTTATATACACTATAAGCAATGAACAAGTGCTGCTGGCTCGACAAAGGGATCAAAATTTCAAAATTCAAAATTTCTCGAAATATAATGATTTTTCAATTTTTTTCAAAAGCAACGATAAATTTTATTCAGTGCATTTTATAGCCCAATATGTTAGCTTTAATATTCGATTTTAAAATCCTGAAATATATTTAAGATTACCAAAGTTATGAAGAATTTTCTAAATAAACCCATAATTAATAGTAGTCATACGCACCATGGTACGGAAAAAGTAAAACTAAAATATCTCCTAAAGCAACTACGGAAATCATATATTTTAAACTCCATCACAACTGTGAGGCACTCTGGTATATTATAAGATCCTGCCATCCTGTACGACTCAAAACGTCAACAAAAGCGAGCAATTACATGAAAAATGTTTTAATACTTTTTAAAACAAAATATGTTAATCGGTATATTTTATAGGCCAATATGTTTGCCTTCATATTCAGTTTTAAAATCCTAAATATATTTCACATTATCAAAGTTACAACAAATTTTCTAAATTAAACCAGAATAAATAATAGTCATACGCACCGTGGTACTAAAAAAACTAAAATTGAAATATCTCCTATAAGAAATGAGTAAAACGTATTTTTCAAAAAACATTATGCCACTCCGTAGCATGTTACCAGTTCCTGGCACATTTAATTCAAACCACAATAATGGTAGATAGAGTTCTAGCTATTAAAATAAATTCTTCAGCCACTGAAGTAACTTTTTTGTATTAAAAGAAAATGTCATTTTGAGTTCTTTATAGAAAAATTATTCTTAAAATATATAAAAATTTTATATTGTTTTGTATAAAATAAAAAACAATTTTCTTTGATGGACTTGCATTAGAAAAATATTTCCTACTTTTTATTTTCTTGTAAAAATAAATTATTATAAATAAATTCTAGCCGTACAGTGTTTTTAGTTTAATCTCAATAGAATAATATTTACCAAAAGAAATTTTCGTCTTGAGTTCCTTATATAAAAATTATTCTTAACAAATATACAAATGTAGTATTGTTTTGTATCTAAATTAATATATATATATATATTTTTGGTGGGCTTTCACCAGAAAAATATTTTCTATTACGTTTTTTTTTTCATTGCAAAAATAAATTATAAAAATTATTACTTACACTATATAGAAACTAGAAATTGTAAGCCTTACAGTGCTTTTGGTTTCATCTCAATACGAGAATTTTTACCAAAGTTATAGGCATTTGAATAATAGTCTCAAATATAGGCCTTATTTTATCACCCTCTCTGTGTGTGTTAGTGTATTAAAATCATGTGTGTGTGTAGGGAAAAGGCCTCTGTTTTATCACAACAACTGTTTCCTATTGCTCGCAGTGATTCCGTTGCCCTCACACGACACATTTCTACTTACTCTATCTCCCCGCAACGTTTGCGGAGTCTTCAGAAAATGATGTAAACAAAGACAACAGGAGTAAGCGAGAGGGCAGCCGTAACATCGTATCACCATGATACACAACCGATCTAAAAACAGTGACGAGGTGGCTTCAAATACTAATTAAACACACGATTTATTTGCATGCAAGCCATCTTAACAATGAAAAACAATAACAAAAAACAAAAACAATAACAGCACCGTCAGCCAGTAACGAGCTCCGTTACTGCAGTAATATCAGAGAGCGGCCATCTACACACACAGAGAGTATCATCGCATAGAGTGTTGTTGTTGGTAGACCAATAATCAATGCAAGCAAAATAACACTTGATTTGTTGTTATGTTTTTTTTTCTGTGAAGAAACCATACGAAAACGACGAGTTGTACCTTCGTTACTTTATGAGAGTGGTACCTTCGTCAATTTATGAGAGAGTGCCGATCGAATAACAGAGACGACACGATTTGTCTGCTTGTTCCTCATTGAAATGATTAGCAGAAACAGTAACAACACAGTCAGCCAATAATGAGCTCCGTTACTGCAGTGATAGCAGAGAGCGCCCATATATACACACACAGAGAGTATCATCGCACAGAGTGTTATTGTTGGTTTTGTTTCTTTTTGTGAAGACACCATACGAAAACGACTAGTGCTACGTACCGTCGTTTCTTTATGAGCGACTGCCGATCGATAAACAGAGACTTATTAAACACACAATTTGTTTGGATGGTAGTCGCAGTCACAGCAGTAATATGCATCGTAACAGCAGTGATAACAGAGAGAGCCCATGCATACAGATAGCATCATCACAGAGAGTGTTGTTAGTGGAACAATAACCAATGCAAGCAATATAAGATTTGTGTTTGTTTCTGTTTGTGGAAGAAAACAGGTGAGAGCACGACTGATAACATCGTGTATTGATAGAAGACTGCCGATTGAATAACAAAGACGAAGTTGATACAAAATACTAACTAATCACACGAGTTGGTTGGTTGTTATTCCTTTTGCCGAGTGGCATAAACAGTGACATCACAGTCAGCCAGTAGTGGGCTCCGTTGCAATAATAATAAGAAAGAGAGAGGCCATACCCACAGAAAGCATCATCACACCGAGTGTTGTTGGCAGACCGTAACTAAAGGAAGCAAACTAACATGTTATTTGTTTTTGTTTCTGTTTGTGAAGGAAAACATGTAAGATCAAGATTGATAACATTGTATATTTATGGAAGACTGTCGATCGAGTAGTAGTGACGAAGTGTATACAAATAACAAAGGTAAAATTACAGTAGTGATAACAGAGTGTTGTTGGTAGAGATATAACTGGTGCAATCAACATACCTGGAATTTTCTTACTTTATTTTTTCTGATTTTGGATAGGAATGTAGTGTAAATCCGGGCTCTCTGAGTCAAAATATTATGAAATCGTAGACAAAATTTTACAGCCACGTTAGCAGGATTTCCCACAGAAAACAGAAAAAAATCTTACCATAATTGAGATTTGATTTTTTCACATATCTTCTGTTGATTTTTTTTTTTCGAAAAATTGTCTCTTTTATAGCAAAATGTTCAACGATAATTGAGACTATTTTTATATACTTTCTGAAACGTTTTTAATTTTTAAAATATAATCCAATCTTTTGTCTACCAATAGGAATTTCTATTGCAGCAGGGTGATGTATAATTTACGTCATCAGTCATACGCACCCTCTTTCTTTTTTGTAAATTTTGTTCAATTTTCAACATCTTTTTAACCTTAAATTCTTCAAAACATTTTCCAAGTTTTAAAAATTTGTTCTTGAAACAGCTAATAAACAACAATTCGAACAATCATTTACTTCAATAATAAATCACTCACTCAGAAAGGTAAATAACAAATGTTTTCTTTAACTTAGTTTTTTTTCTTCTTCTGGGTTTTTCTTTGTTTCTCCTTTATTTCCCTCTGTCCTATTGATAATATCATCCGGTGTGTCGCCCTTGGCAGTTTTACTAGTAAATCATCATTAAACAACTGTCATATCCATATCCGCAAGACAAATAACTTTTATGGTTGATGAGGAGGAACGTTAGAATTGCCAGCACTGAGGAGGTGGGAGATTTCGAACAATATGGAAATATGAAATAAAAAAGAGTATATTGAACAAAGTTTTTTCTTGGTCCCATTTTAGTTTTCCCTCCTTCTTTCTCTCCTCCCTATATCCTCTCAATAACTGCAATCATGCAATTATTTATTGTTAACTTTAAATTATATAAAACAATATGGCAACAATAACAAAGATTTGTGGTTGTGTGTGTGTGTGTGCATGCACGGAAACTTTTGTTTATGAGGAGAAGATTTTTATGGGAGAGAATACAGTACGTGTGTTTGGTTGTTTACTTTCAATGTGAAATTATCCCCCCGACCTTCAACAGTTTTTATATGCAAGCAATTGCAAAAGTCTCAAAACTGTAATGTGAAGTGGTATGTGCTGATCATTGTTTGCGTTTTTCTCTGTGTGATATGTATCCTCACAGAAGTGATATGTGTGTGAGTGAATGTGTGTTTCTTCATTGTTTGTTCCCCCTTCATGAAAATAATATTTACTTTAAGGGGACCCCCCCCATTCTCGGGGTCAAAATTTTTGTTGATATAATTCGAATCTACACTGATTAAAGAATCTCTCTACAAAATTTCAAGTGAAAATCTCAAGATCTCTTGAAGATATAGCCGATTTATTGTGTCAGCATCAAGTGACGGCTAAAGGGCTTCTCAAACTTTAAACGCGTTTTTCTCTAAACATTCTTTTGCGAATGGCGGGCACGATAACTCAAAAACTAATAATCCAATCGGTTCCAAATTTTGCAACGTTTCTCTGGGTGTGTATAGCTCTCGTATGAACTAGGATAAAGCCAATCGGTGAAGATCTTCCTTATTTTTTAACTTTGTTTTTGGTCAAAAATCGGCGATTTTCCAAAAATATTTTTTCAAAGGTCCACCATTTTGTTAATTTTAGAGCGAAGTCAATAATCCTAGTTCATACGAGAGCCAGACATGTACTCTTTCTAACACCGTTGGAATTTTCGGATTCCGATGTTCCAGTGAGGAGTTATCATGCCCGCCATCAAAAATAAGGACTTTTCTTTAATTACAAAAAACAACAACAAAACAATAACAAAAAGTTTTTGTAAATTATTTTTCTTCTCTTTTAAATCTTCAATTATATATGTGCAAAGTTACAAACCTTAACAAGCATTTGTATTCATTTACCACCCCATTGAAAATCTTGAAAAATTAAAATCGAGAATGGAGGGGGTTCCCTTAAGCAGCATGTGCAGAGTAAAACAATTTTTGTTTTTTTATTCATTTTTTCTTTATTTTATATGATGATGAATTTATTGTAAGACAATAAAGTTTAGTGGTAGAGAGAATGAGACGTAGCAATGTAGAATAAAATGGAGAAACTTTTCTATGTGCCAACAACAACAAAGAATTGAATTTTTGCAGCTACAGCATAATTTGTGAAGTTTTAATATAGCAAAGTTTCGGTAATTGTTTTCTAATTGCCATAGGAATTATATGTGAAGAAATTGCTATTTAAGAAAAAATTGGAAAAATAAAAATAAAAAACACACACAAACCATAAAAAATTGCAACGTCAGTGGAAATTGGGGATGAAAGAGGAAGATATCTTTGTATACAAAAATATAAACTTCAGACATTTCTATTGAAAAATATATTCAACTGATGATTTTTCAAAGAAAACCTCAATATGAATTGGGGTGAATTTTTTCTAAAGTAAAAAAAAATAGTTAGAAAAGGAATACATAGGGTTTGTACTTTTTTCTATTTTTTACATAATTTTTAAAGATATATTTCCTAGCAAAAAAAAAAAAAAATCGAACTTCAATTGGTGACGGATTTTTCCTACAGATATTTTTATAGAAAATACCCTATAGCATTTATTTTATAAAATCTCCGTTATTAAAATATCAATTCTATAGAAAGAATATTGAGATTTTTAAAGAAAAATTGAAGCTTATAAGACATTTTAGCTCAAGACCTTAAAATATGAACAATCAGTATCTGTAAGTTAGGATTTTTTTTCGATCAAAATCTGAGGTTCTACTTTTTTATATTTCACAATAAACAAAAAATATATTCTTTTTTCTTTGCAATTTCTTTTATAGAGAAAATCACTATCAGTTAAAAGAAAAAGTTTACTATATTCCCTGGGTTTTTCATTTCAATGGTATTTTTATTTCATTGCTTATTTGTCTACCAAAAACACTCTGTGTGATGATGCTCTCTGAGTGTATATGGGCGCTCTTTGCTATCATTGTTGTAAAGGAACTCATTACTATCTGACTGTGATGTTGTGGCCTTTGCTAATGAGTGCCATGAATAAGAAACAAACAAATCGTGTGATTATTTAGTGTGTGAAGCTACCTCGTCACTACCATTCAGTCGGCAGTCTCCAATGAAGATTATCAGTCTTGATCTTACATGTTTTCTTCTCAAACAGAAAAAAACCCACCAACAACACTCTGGCATGCGGAAACGAATACTCGGTACTACTAACGCTCACGCATGTGTTCTCTACAAAAAAAAAAAAAAAAAAAACAAATTTCCTTGTAGTTTGATTGCAATAGTCACTGACCTACCAACAACACTCTGTGTGGTAATACTCTTTCTGTGTATATATGGCCGTTCTCTGTTATCATTATTGTAACGGAGCACATTACTAGCTGGCTGTGATGTTATTGTTTTTGCTACTCGGTTAAATGAATAACAAACAAACAAATAAATCGTGTGATTTGTTAGTAATTGTAGCAATCTCGTCTTTGTTATTCGGTCGGCAGTCTTCCATCAATACACGATGTTAATCAGTCGTGCTCTCACCTGTTTTCTTCCACAAATAGAAAAGAAAACAACAACAAATCACTCGTTAACTTGCTTACATTGGTTACTGTTACACCAACAACACTCTCTGTTATGATGTTCTCTGTGTGTATGGGCGCTCTCTCTATTATCACTGCAGTAAGGAGAGCTGACTGACTGTGTTCTTAATTTTATTGCTAGTCATTTCAATGAGAAACAAACGGATAAATCGTGTTAGTATTTTTATCAACGTCGTCTTTGTTATTTCATCGACAGTCTTCCATCAATACACGATGTCACCATTCGTGCCCTCACTTGTTTTTTCCACAAACATAAACAAAACAATATCGTGTTTTATATTGCTAGCTTTTGGGTATTGTTCCACTAACAGCACTCTCTGTGACTATACTCTCTGTGTGCATAAGTGCTCTCTGTTATCACTGCTGTAACGATTAACATTACTGGCTGACTGTGACTAGCATGTAAACAAGTCGGGTGTTTAATAAGTATTTATAGCAACCTCGTCTTTGTTATTCGATCGGCAATCAATCAAAAAGTAACGACGTTACCAGTGGTCGTTTTCGTATGGTGTCTTCACAAAAAGAAACAAAAACAAATCAAATGTTGTTGCGCGTGCATTGGTTATTGGCCTACCAACAACAACACTCTGTGTGATGATGCTCTCACTGTGTGTATGGGGGCGCTCTCTGTTATCATTGCAGTAACGGAGCTGTATTGACTATAATCGTTTCAATGAGGAACAAACAGACACATCGTATTAGTATTTGTATCAACGATCGGCAGTCTTGCATCAATACACGATGTTACCAGTCGTGCTTTAAACTGTTTTTTTCTTTAAACAAGAACAAAAACAAATCACAGTTTATTTTGCTTGCATTTGTTATTGGTCTACCAACAACAACATTCTGTGTGTTTTTACTCTCTGTGTATGTATATAGGCGCTCTCTCAACTGTAACGGAGCACATAACTGGCTGCCTGTGATGTTATTGTTTTTGTTTCCCTTTTAACAAAACAACAACGAAAGAAGTCGTGTGATTGTTTAGTATAAGAAGCCGTCTCGTCATTGTTATTCGATCGGCTGTTTCTGTTGAAACGATGATGTTATGAGTCTTCGCTCTCGCATGCTGTTTCTTTGTTTATAATAGGTAATGAATACTTCATTAGTATTGTAGGCTGAGAGAGAAAGAGTATGTGTGAAAGGAGAAATTCTTTGGGGAGTTCAGCAGAATCTCAACAAGCAATAGTAAACAGTTGTTGTTATAAAACGGATGCATTTTTCTTCACACAGATGATGTTTATACACCAATACAGACATACATTGGGGAATAAAATAAAGCCTATACTGCGGCCTATTATTCAAATACCTATAACTTTGGTAAAAATTATAGTATAGGAGGTGATGCAAATGTGGTATACCCATTTGTTTTCAGATTGCCAAATTTTTATTTTTTACCCGATTAAATTGAAATTTTGCACTTAACATGCTACATGTGTTGTCTTTTCATGTATCAATTTGAAAATAATATTATTCTAACAATTTAAGAGATATTAGAGAAAATATTTGAAATCCCATAAAAAGTGATTTTAAAAAAAGTGCAGGTAATGTGGTATACCACATGATGTTAATGTGGTATAGTATAATTTTCACTTCCAATTGATATCTTATATAATTTATTGTTTTTAATGAATGCGAATTAGCTCGAGATTTATGTCTGTTAACATTTTTAACGGATACGTTGAGTGCAACTTTAATTTTTATTCTATAATAATTTCTATACATGGCAATATTTAATTTTTGTATGGAGAAGTTGTTAAAACTCATAGCCTTTGTTTTTCATCCTTGTGATTCATGGTAGACTCTCGTAGAGTACAAATGTTTCAAATAGTAATGAGATTTTGTCTAGTGCTGGCATTTTTTTTCATGTAGACTCAAGGTATACCACATTACCTACACTTGTGTTTCCTGAAATGTCTAGTTTTTTCCTAAATTGGTGATTATGTGGTGCAATCGCGCATGTATTTGATTTTTAGTTCATACTAATTATTTTAATGCTTTAGTATTAACGATTAAATTACAACCGTAAAACAAAAAATTATTATTTTTAAACTTGAACTTTTTTCGGTTCATTTTCATGAAAAATTTAATTTTTGGTACTGATTCTCAACGTGATTTAAATAAATTAAACAGAT
Source organism: Musca vetustissima (assembly GCF_032173495.1). Classification (NCBI taxonomy): domain Eukaryota; kingdom Metazoa; phylum Arthropoda; class Insecta; order Diptera; family Muscidae; genus Musca; species Musca vetustissima. The sequence continues at coordinate 12,346 of NW_026881934.1, forward strand.
CATTGCTATTTAATTTTTTTGAGAACAGCAAGCTATATAACATGTTTCAGTTATTCTAAAATTTTCAGTTTACAAAAAAAGTGACTATACCACATTACCAACCTATACCACATTTGCATCACTTCCACTATTGAGATGAAACAAAAACCATTTTGGAGCTTAGAGTGTCTAGTTTTTGGTTATTGATCAATAAAAAATAATAAAATTATAATTTTCTATTTATTTTTCTAAAGAATACCCTTAACTAAAACTATCGAAAATATCCAGACCCCTGAGTTTTTTATTTATTTTTTCTTCAGAATGAGTTTTTGTAGTAACCGTAGTACATAAAAATGTATCCTTTATTCTCAGAGCTCTATAAATTTATACATTGCAATTTTTCCCCCTAGATTTAAACACATCATTCATTTAATGTCATTTTAATTAGATTTTACAGCCGTAATTGAATTAAATTGGCTACATATTTTATAGAAAAACCAAAACAGAAAAAAAAAAACATTTACAATATTGTTGTCAAGTGTCATTGGATTTTCAACAAATTAAATGCAGTAGGGGTGGTGTTGCAGGCAAAATATCTCCGGAGGTTAATACAAAAATGCCATATAAGTTGGCGACGACAGCAGCCACAATTGTCGCTGACAGAAAATGCAGTACAGCAACAACTTAATTGAATTGCGTATGTAATTTATTTATGCTTGCAACATTAACAAGACATTGTTGCTGTTCTTGTTGTTTATGTGGCACATTGTGACGTTGTAGTCCTAGATGGTATGGTATTTCTCTGTTCGGCATATTTAAACGACATCAAATCCACTTAATTGGCTTATAAATAAAAATGTTACAGCAACAATAACAACAACAACGCGGACGACGACTTGAGTGTTGTTGGGTGCAAGAGAACTATATTGCGGATTATGGTGCCTAGAAAAAGGGGGAGATTTTTAGTAAGGCAACTTCCATTAGGAGGCTGAAGGAGGTATTGCGTGACATTTAACAGTTTCGTTGGAGAGTTGCATGTATGAGGGTGTGTGTGTGTATTTAGGCAATACATTTCAATTGTGAGGTAATTTATATTTTATGGAATTTTAGTTTTAATTTAACTATTTTTATTGCTTTATAAGAAAAGAAATATTTAATTGCCAATGTATTGTAGAGCTCAAAAAATAATTTTGAAGAAATCCACGCCTATTGTAGAGCTCAAAAAATAATTTTTAAAAAATCCACGCCTATTGTAGAGCTCAAAAAATAATTTTTAAAAAATCCACGCCTATTGTAGAGCTCAAAAAATAATTTTTAAAAAATCCACGCCTATTGTAGAGCTCAAAAAATAATTTTTAAAAAATCCACGCCTATTGTAGAGCTCAAAAAATAATTTTTAAAAAATCCACGCCTATTGTAGAGCTCAAAAAATAATTTTTAAAAAATCCACGCCTATTGTAGAGCTCAAAAAATAATTTTTAAAAAATCCACGCCTATTGTAGAGCTCAAAAAATAATTTTTAAAAAATCCACGCCTATTGTAGAGCTCAAAAAATAATTTTTAAAAAATCCACGCCTATTGTAGAGCTCAAAAAATAATTTTTAAAAAATCCACGCCTATTGTAGAGCTCAAAAAATAATTTTGAAGAAATCCACGCCTATTGTAGAGCTCAAAAAATAATTTTGAAGAAATCCACGCCTATTGTAGAGATCAAAAAATAATTTTGAAGAAATCCACGCCTATTGTAGAGCTCAAAAAATAATTTTGAAGAAATCCACGCCTATTGTAGAGCTCAAAAAATAATAAAAAAAGGGTTACCTTATTTTTTTATTCTCAACATTCCGACATGACCCGCATATTTAAAATTGCTTCCAGCTTCTTTATCTTATCAGCAATAACAAATAACAAAAAAAAAAAAAAAAAAAAAAAACATGGAACTGTTAGTTAAGTGTGAAGAAAACAATTAACTAAATGACTTTTATATGTTGTTCCACTTTGAGAAGATGAGAGAAAATTAAAAAAACAACAACAAAAAGAAATACAATCATAATAAATAAACAAACCATAAAAAGGTAAACAAATTTTGTTAAAACAAAAAAAAATATTGAAACAACAAACTGCACTTTAATTTAGACAAGCAAATAATAATTAAAAGTGATTAGTAAAAATAGACAACATATGCAAATTTTTGAAATACAAAAAAGAAATAGATAAATAAAAAAAAACAAAGCAATATTTAATTAAAATATTTGGTAGCCATTATTTATATAACCTCTTGAAAATTATTTTTTTATTTAATATTTTTTTCTTTGAACCGTCCTTCAGTTTTGTGTCTACATTATCTGTCCAAAAAGATTTTTTTAAGTGCTACTCTAAAAGAAACCCTGTTGCGTATGACTATTTTTAATTACGGCCAATGGTGCGTATGACTATTATTAATTATGAGGTATGTTTAGTAATTGCAACATAACTCGTAAAGTTTTTGAGGTATTTTCAAAATTAAAGCAGTTTCGGAATCAGCACACTTCATGGCAAAAACCAAAATTACAAAACATTTTTTCAGTCTTATTACATTAAATATTTGAAAAGTTTTCACAGGTCAGTATATACAAATTTCTTTTCAAAGACTAAAACTCATCCTTTCTTTATAATAAATCCCGAATTTGTAATAAATTCCGATTTTTTAAATTTTCTGTAGAATTTTCTGATTGCTAAAAAATATTTCTTTTAATAACACTTTTTCAATAATGTATTTTGTACAAAAATTTTTTTAATGAATAACGCAAACTGAGGTTAGTTTTCTAGAACTGAAAAACAGCAAAGTGTGGTTGGTTTTCTAGAACTGAGACTATTTTAGATTCTTGGTTTAATCGAATTTTGAGAAAATATTATTATTGAAGAAATTTCTTACCTTTCAAAAGTTTACCAGTATCCAGTAATATAATCGAATATAAGTTTACATACCTAGAAAGAGAAACAAAATAAAAGAAGAAATTTAATACAAAAAAAAAAAAAAAGAAAATCAATATACAAAAAATTTTCATATTTATTTTCCCACAGTCAAATTTAGAGTACATTACTTAAAATTACAAATCACACTTCAATTTGTCTTCAAACATGTTTCATTTTGCGTTAATTCAAAAATCAATTTCAAAGAAAGAAGGGTGTGTGTGGCGTGTTGGCGTCCATCATTTCATATTCACTGCTCGTCAGCTATTAGAATTAATTATTGGCAAAACAATGGGCTAATAAAAATTCTAATGAATTGAACGCACAATAAATATTGAATAGCCAGCTGGAGGAGAAGAAGAACATGAAGAATAACCAAACAACTAAATAAATTGAATACAATTGGGTGTAAATGTATTTTTGGTTTATGTGAAAAAGGTGTAAAGTAGCGACACCAGATTATTTTTGGGCAATTGAATTTTATGAATGGAATTCTAAAAATATGGGTATTTTATTTGATAAGAGCGGGATAGGGAGCAATATTAATGCCTCACACTATATTAAAGTCATTTTCTATAACGAAAAATCGATGCCTCAAAAATATTCCCAAAGAATATGCCACTAAATCAGAGGAGAATTTTTAAATGTAAAAAATCTATTGCTACTTCTTTCATACATTCTTTAGAATAGAATAGTGTTATGAATCTCATAAAAATCATTTTTCTTTTACTGAAATATATTAAACAAATTCGAATTTTTGCAATAAAATACTGAAAGAGCCATGTTGCGCATGATTATTATTAATTCAGGCCATTGGTGCGTATGACTAATAATATTTTGGGGATATTTTTAAAAATTGCAATATAACTCCTTGAGTTTTGAAGCTATTTTCAAAATGAAAACGGTTTTGAGCTCAGCACATACCATTACAAAAACCAAAATTATTAAAAGAACAAAATTTTGTTCTTGTAATATTTTATATTTAATTATTATACTCCATAACATTTTATATTAATTTTATTTTTGACAAATAGTTTGAAAATTGTATAAAAACTTTACTATCAGAGTTATTTTCAAAACAAATGCATTCTGTGGAACAGCAAAGAACTCCGCATAAACCAAAATTACAGACGCAAAATATTTAATAAAGAAAAAAAATTAAAAAAAAATAATATTTTTTTACATTCTTAAATTGATTGCGTTAAATTTAGAAATCTTCTATGGAATTTTTATATTACACCTATGATGTTATAAATCTTGTATAACACATTATTTTTACTGAAATATATTCAGAAAATTCGAATTTTGCAATTAAAATACTGCAAGAGCCATGTTGCGTATGATTATTATTAATTGAGGCCATTAGTGCGTATGACTATTAATAATTTGGAGGTATTTTTAATAATTGCAACATAACTCGATGAGTTTTGAAGCTATTTTCAAAATGAAAACGGTTTTGCGCTCAGCACATACCGTTACAAAAACCAAAATTATTAAAAGAAAAAGAATCGACCTTGTAATATTATATATTTAATTACTATTGCATAGCCTGGGCTTAACTAAATTTGATTTTAATTTTTTGGAAAAATAATTTAAAAATTTTATAAAAAACTTTACTATGTGTGATATTTGTTACAGCAAATGCATTCTGAGGAAAAGCAAAGAATTCCACATAAATCAAAATTACAAACACAAAATATTTAATAACGAAAAAAATTAAAAAAAATATAATTTTTTATGAGATGAATTTAGGAATCTTTTTATGGAGCTTTCATATTCCACCTATGGTGCTATTAATCTAATAAAAATCATAATTTTTTCTGAAATATCTTCAGAAAATTCGAATTCATGAAATAAAATACTGCAAGAGCCATGTTGCGTATGATTATTATTAATTGATGCCATTAGTGCGTATGACTAATAATAATTTTTGGGTATTTTTAGTAATTTTAACATAACTCGTAGAGTCTTGGAGTTATTTTCAAAATAAAAACGGATTTGAGCTCAGCACACACTATCTGAAAAAGCAAAATTAGCAAATCAGTAATTTTAATGCTTCAAATATTTTTTATTTAAATATCCTTTTAGGCATATTCAAATTTATTTGTATTTTTTTTAAATACTTTGTTCCATAGAATTTCATATGGTCCTCTAAAAATTTTTATCCGTATAAATAGTGCATTTTTTCTATAGAATAAATATAATTTTCTTTTGAAAAAAAACTGTCTGCGCAAAATCGAAAATAATTTTTTCTATAGGTTTTTTTCTCAAGACCTCTCCTATACAATCATCTCTTGATGATTATTATTTTTTTGTTTTCTATTCTAATTTCTGTCTCTGATCTCAGCACGTGTTATGAGCATCTATCATGAATCAATCAATCACGAAATATTAATCCCCTCATGACAAACAATAGATATTTGTCAGCACAGCTACCAAGCTACACACCTCCTTTTTGTTCTCCTCCCCCAAGCATTGCCGGCAGCATATTGGTTTCAGTAAAACTGTCACCAGGAAATGACAACTGTTGAAATCAATTCAGCTTTGCAAATATGACAACTTCTTATCATAAATGTTAATTCATATTGGCAGATTGTCAATTGTTGTGTGTGAGACAAATATCCCCTTGAAATTTTGAGGCGACACACATGGAGAGAAGTTATTTTGACCCTGAAAATTACAATGGGTATCACAGTCAATGTGATTGAAAATTGTAGAGATTATAACTCACACACAAAAACAAAACCCCAGACAAAATATTTTACAAAACTGCATCAGAAAGAGGTGATCAGATCAAATGACGCCAACAAAATCTAAAATCATTTTAAATTAATGCCATTTTGTTTGTTTAACAACAACAAACAGATAATAAATAAACCAAAAAGCCAAGATAAATAGACAAGGGGAGATACTGATGCTGGCTGGCTGACTGACTGGCAGCCATTCAACTAGTCTCTGAAATGAAATCATTGTTAACAATAGTTGTGGTTTTGAACTGAACTGCATTTGAAAAACCACACGAAAAAAATGACTTCATCTTTGATGACATGATAGCTGACTAAAAAACACTTCACAGCCAGATCATAAAACAATAATAGCAACAACAACAGAAGTCGACATCAATTGCCGACCTCGTCAGCACCTTTAATTTTAAAATGTTACGTGTCTGGTCGATGACAGATGTACAAAGAAAAAACTCAAATGCTGAAGATCTATTTTTTAGGAAATTACAAAGCCATTGCTTTCAAAATCTTCAGAATATGCAATTTATTTAATAAATAATATTCACAAGAACCCTATTGCGTATGACTAATAATAATGAAGACCCCTTGTGCGTATGACTAATTTTAATTCGTAATACTTTTAGTAATTCGAGCATAACTTGTGCAATTTTTTAGGTATTTTCAAAATTCAAATTGTTTTGAACTCTAAAACGTTTTGTGTACGAATTTACAAAATAATTTTTGCAACTAAGTCAAAACCCTTAAAACTATTGAAATAAAAATTATTACGAAAATCATACATATGTATCCTAACATACGACACGTTTTTGTTATATATCTAGATCTGAACCGATTTCAGGGCAATTTGCCAGAGACTAATTTATATTACATCAGTACGTTGTGTCAATCGGCCTAGCTATGGATATTTTCACGAAGTTTGGCAACATCATTCTAGACTTAATTCAGTACCCTATACCAAAATTCGTGCAAGTCGAATGATATATAGGGACTTTGGTGCACCAATTACATAAAATCGGATGAAAATATATATGGGAGCTATATCTAAATCTGAACCGATTTTCACGAAACACACGTCATTATAGACTTAATTCAGTACGCTATGACAAATTTCGTGCAAATCGAATGATATTCAGAGACTTTGGTACACAAATTACTTATAATCGGATGAAACTATATATGGGAGCTATATCTAAATCTGAACCGATTCCAACAAAATTTCGCATACATCAGTTGGGACCTATTTCAGTACTCTGTGCAAACTTTTACTTCAAACGGACAAAATGTGGGAGTTTGGTTCACCATTTACCTAAAATCAGACGAAAATATATATGGGAGCTATATCTAAATTTGAACCGATTGTCATGAAACTTTACACACATCATTCTAGACTTAAGTCAGTACGCCATGCCAAATTTCGTGCAAATCGAAGGATATATAGGGTCTTTGGCGCACCATTTACATAAAATCGGACGAAAATATATATGGGAGCTATATCTAAATCTCAACCGATTTTCACGAAATTTAACACACGTCTTTCTAGACTCAATTCAGTATGCTGTGCCAAATTTCGTGCAAATCGAAAGATATATAGGGACTTTGGTACACCATTTACCTAAAATCGGGCGAAACTGTATATGGGAACTATATCTAAATCTGAACCTATTTTCACGAAATTTAACATACATCGATCTAAACTTAATTCAGTACCCTATGCCAAATGTAATGCACATCGAGGGATATATAGGGTCTTTGGTGCACCAATTACCGAAAATCGGACGAAAATATATATGGGAGCTATATCGAAATCTGAACTGATTTTCACAAAATTTAACACACATCATTCTGGACCTCATTCATTAGGCTGTGCTAAATTTCGTACAAATCTGTATATATATATATATATTTGGTGCATCATTTACCTAAAATCGGGCTAATCTATATGGGAGCTATATCTAAATCTGAATCGATTTTCAGGAAATTTTACGCACATCATTGTAGATTCAATCCAGTACGCTATGCCAAATTTCGTGCAAATCGGAAGATATACAGGGACTTTGGCATACAATTTACCTAAAATCGGGCGAAGCTATATATGGGAGCTATATCTAAATCTGAACCGATTTGCTCCAATTTCAATAGGGTTCGTCCTTGGGCCAAATAAGTGAGCTGTGGCAAATTTTATCCAAATCGGATCATAAATGCGACCTGTACTTTGTTTAGAAAAATACATGGAGGGACATAATTCGACTCAGAAAGTGATTCTAGTGATTCTATGCATAGTCTCAAAAGGAACCATGGGTCTATCTCGATTCCCTGTTCCTTTTACAAACATATGCATAAAGACATAATACCACAGTGTGGTGAAGGTATAAACATATTTAAAAAAATGTTTGTATAGAATTTTTTTTTTTGTAAAAAAATAATTAGGGAAAATTTTTTTTTGTAAAAAAAAAATTTTAGGGAAAAAATATTTTTTTTGTTAAAGAAGTTTTTTAAGGAAAAAAAATAATTTTTTGTAAAAAAAAAAATTAAGGAAAAAAAAATAATTTTTGTAAAAAAATGTATTGAAAAAAATTCTCTTTTTCTGCTTAACTTCTATTACCATCGAATCATTTATTTTCCAAAGCAAAAACAAAAATCCACTTTGACCCATAACTCATATTGGACGGGAAATCCACATGTAAACGTGACACGCCGTCAAAGGCAATGAAAAAGTGGATCCACTTTAAATTTAGTCACGTGACCGGCAATATAAAACGACAACACAATAACAACAACAATGAAATAAACCAAACAATAATAACAACAACAGCAATGCATTGAGTGCATTATAAACAAAGGCGGCAGCAACAACAACAACTTCGACAACGACGACGACGAAAAACTAACAATTTATTTAAAGTAAACACTCACGAAGTTCGTGGGAGAGGGTGGGATGTGGTGAGGTAGTACCACTATGCAAAGAATACAAGAACGCACGCTTTGCATATTAAAAACATAGACAGGCAGACAGTTCGACTGACAAAAAATTAAATGGCCACAGCAACAGCTGAATGGACACACATCAAAATAAAAGCAACAATAACAGCAACAACAACAATGCAAACATACATTTGGCCCATAAGAGGGGTCTTTGTGAGAAAAGACGATGACAACTAAAGAAGGCGGCTTTTTGGCTTTGAAGAAGGAAAGACAGACAGACGGTCAGTCGACTAAACATGCAGGCCAATAAAAACAACGAAACGAAATGAAAACAAAAACAAACTTTGGGAAGAAAACTTCAAAAGAAAAAAACTGGGCAACAACAACAACCAACTGCATCTGGGCAAAAGGTAGGGGGGAAAAGTCAAGTACTTGGCCAAATATCACTTCATAATTTCCAATGGAAAAGGTGGAGTCTTTAATCGGAAAAAAATGGAATGAGAGGGGGTTGGAGGTGAGGTAGGGATGGAGGGAGGGAAATGTAATCGTTGGACTTGTAGTAATTTGTTAGCTTAGTCTTCCGCTTATAACCACTATTTTAGCTGTCACAACTAATCATGTTTGAAATTTATTATAAGCGGATATTTTGTGCTGCCACAAGTCCACAAGGAAACCCACAAGGAGGTAATGGGTCAGCAAAGCCAAACAGATGTCCCATGGAGTTTGGTTATCTTTAAAATTTAATCGAAAATGACAGAGTTTAACAACAACAAAACATGAAGCCAATAAAAGAGCCTAGAGCAAATGGTAAAAGCTTTAAAAATTTAATGGAAAGTGATAAAATTTCAAAAAATAATTTGTAAAAAATCCACGCCTTGATAAAATTTCAAAAAATAATTTTAAAAGCAGTAACAAAAGTTGTAAAGTCGGGCGGGGCCGACTATATTATACATATGTATCCTAACAACTTCATGTAAGTCTTCCTTCAAGGGAAATTGAACGAATTTAAATATGTGACCTCATGTAAATCGATTTATAGCACACTTGATATACGCTATTCGGTATGCCGCACCGATCAAAATTTAATCTCAATAAGACACCCGTTCGATATATATATGGAGCTATATCTAAATCTGAACCGATTTTCCCGAAACATAACACACATCATTCTAGACTTAATTCCGTGCGATACGCCAAAGTTCAGGCATATCGAAAGATATATAGGGACTTTGGTACACCATTTACCTTAAATCGGTCGAAGCTATGCATAGGAGCTATATCCAAATCTGAACCGATTTTCACGAAACTTAGCACAGATCATTCTACTATTAATTCAGTACGCTATGCACATTTTCGTGGAAATCAAAATATATATAGGGGCTTTGGTGAACCATTTATCTTAAATCGGACGAAAATATATATGGGAGCTATATCTAAATCTGGACCGATTTTTACGAAACTTAGCACACATTATTCTAGGTTTAATTCAGTACGTTGTGCAAAATTTCGTGCAAATCGAAAGAAATTTAGGGACATTGGTGCACCATTTACCACAAATCGGTCAAAAATATATATGGGAGCTATATCTAAATCTGAACCGATTTTCACGAAACTTAGCACACTACATTCATGACTCAATTTAGTATGATGTGCCAAATTTCGTGCAAATCGAAAGATATTTAGGGACTTTGGTGCACCATTTACCTTAAATCGGACAAAAATATATATGAGAGCTATATCTAAATCTGAACCGATTTTTACGAAACTTAACACACATCATTATACTATGAATTCAGAAGGCTATGCAAATTTTCGTGGAAATCGGACTTTGGTACCCTTTACTCTAAATCGGACGAAAATATCTATGGGAACTATATCTAAATCTGAACCGATTTTCACCAAACTTAGTACACCTCATTCTAGGCTTAATTCAGTACGCTGTGCCAAATTTCGTGCACATCGAGTGATATATAGGGACTATGGCGCAAAATTTACCTTAAATCGGACAAAAATATATATGAGAGATATATCTAAATCTGAACCGATTTTTACGAAACTTAGCACACATCATTTTAGGCTTAATTCAGTACGCTGTGCCAAATTTCGTGCACATCGAAAGATATTTAGGGACTTTGGTGCACCATTTACCTTAAATTGGACGAAAATATATATGGGAGCTATATCTAAATCTGAACCGATTTTTACGAAACTTAGCACACATTATTCTAGGGTTAATTCAGTACGTTGTGCAAAATTTCGTGCAAATCGAAAGAAATTTAGGGACATTGGTGCACCATTTACCACAAATCGGTCAAAAATATATATGGGCGCTATATCTAAATCTGAACCGATTTTCACGAAACTTAGCACACTTCATTCACAACTCAATTCAGTACGTTGTGCTAAATTTCGTGCAAATCGAGTGATATATAGGGACTATGGCGCAGCATTTACCTTAAATCGGACGAAGATATATATGGGAACTATATCTAAATCTGAACGGATTTTCATGAAAATTAGCGCACATCATTCTAGAATTAATTGAGTACGCTGTGCCAAATTTCGTGCAAATCGAAAGATATTTAGGGACTTTGGTGCACCATTTACCTTAAATCGGACGAAAATATATATGGGAACTATACCTAAATCTGAACCGATTTCCACCAAACTTAACACACATCATTCTAGACCTTATTCATTACGTTCTACCAAATTTCGTGCAAATTGAAAGATATATAGGGACTTTGGTACACCATTTACCTTAAATCGGACGAAAATATATATGGGAGCTATATCTAAATCTGAACCGATTTTACCCAATTTCAACAGGATTCGTCCTTGGGTTATGTAAATGAGCTATGCCAAATTTCAACCAATTCGAATCATAAATTAGACCTGTATTTTGTTTACAATTTAACATGGTCAGACAGACGGACGGACGGGCAGACAGACGGGCATACATATTTTGACTCAGAAAGTGCTTCTATGCATATTCTCAAAAGGAACCACGGGTCTATCTCGATTCATTTTGCCTGTTACAAACATATGCACAAAGATATAATACCCTGTACCACAGTGTGGTGAAGGGTATAAAAAACCACTCCTTGTGTAAAACCCCAAAAATACATTTTAAAAAATCCACGCCATGTGTGGATCCTTTAAAAATTATTATTAAAAAAAAAATTATTAATTTCTTTTAAAAACCTACGTCTTAGCAGAGCTTGAAAATATTAATTTAAAGCATTGAAACAGGAGTTGAGGGTTCCATTTTGGGCCCTAAGTGTTTAAATCACAACATCAAAATATTTAAGTGTTTAATAACCCCTTTAAATTTCGAAAAGTGACAGCAATGATAATGATCTCACTACAATCCGCCACACCATCGCACCACTTGAAAATGTCAACTGTATAAAAACCGCACCGAAATTGTTCTGGGGAGACCCTCTTGTAATAAGGGGTTACAATGTTTATTTTTTTTTTCTTCCGCCTTGTTTTTTTAATCTTCTCCCCTTCTCCCGTCTCATCATTCCGACTGGTCTGAAAAAATATTTTTGTTTAATAAGACTCACATGTCATGTTTAACAAATTGTTTAGTGTTAATAAATAATGTGCAGCATTTTGTGAGTGTGTGTGTCAGGTTGTCTGTCGTTCGATGTGTTTTTCAGATTCTGGTGTTTACCCTTTTTGCTGCTGCTGCTACTGCTGTCCAGATGCCTCAAAAGCCGGAATCAAAAAAAGACAAAATAATTATTATAAACACTTGGTGGTGGTATTATAGACAGGGAAACAGACTGACTGACAGGCTGGCTGGTTGGTTGGCAATCAGTCCGTCAGACAGACAAACATTTAGCCAAGACTTTATTTATCATTTTTAATGCCTGAGTTGGGTTTGCTGGAAGTTGTTGTTGCTTTTAGTTTTTTTGACACGTGCCAAGATTAAATGATGTGGATACTAATGAAGGAAATTTGGTGGAGGAGCAGTTGCGTGTTAAGTGAGGAAGCGGAGGCTTACATATAAAAGGATTAAATTGTCCCTTACATATTGAGTGTATGTATGTTAAGTCTGTCTGTGTCTATGGGATTAAACACTTGTATGTTTTTTTTTTGAGAAGTTATTAAATATTTATGTAAAGATGTTATATTGCCTTTAACTGTTTTTCGTGTTGTTTTTAGAAAGGGCTAAGTGATATGTTGTAAAATAAACAAACATTTTTGATGGGCCCTTTTGAGGGATTATGAAGTTTGATAGGGGAATGTAAATATTATACATTTATTTTAAATTTTTTAATATACCTCAAATCGAACGGAATTCTGATGGAGATTAAAAGGAAGTTCATATTTATACCCTTCACCACGCTGTGGTACAGGGTATTATGTCTTTGTGCATACGTTTGTAACAGGCAAAAATAATTGAGATAGACCCATGGTTCCTTTTGAGAATATGCATAGAATCACTTTCTAAGTCGATTTATGCATGTCCGTCCGTCCGTCCGTCCGTCCGTCTGTCTGTCTGTCCATGTTAAATTGTAAACAAAGTACAGGTCGCATTTATGATCCGAATTGGATGAAATTTGGCATAGGTCACTTATTCGGCCCATGGACGAACCCTATTGAAATTGGGAAAAATCGGTTCAGATTTAGATATAGCTCCCATATATATATTTAAACGATTTAATGTAAACGGTCCCTATATATCTTTCGATTTACACGAAATTTGGTACAGGCTAATCATTTAGGCCTATAATGATGTCTGCCAATTTTCGTGAAAATCGGTCCAGATTTAGATATAGCTCCCATATATAGTTTCGTCCGATTTCATGTAAATGGTGCCCCAAAGTCCCTATATATCTTTTTATTTGCACGAAATTTGGCATAACGTACTGAATTAAGCCTAGAGTGATATCTGCCAATTTTCGTGAAAATCGGTCCAGATTTAGATATAGCTCCCATATATAGTTTCGTCCGATTTCATGTAAATGGTGCCCTAATGTTCTTATATATCTTTCGATTTGCACGAAATTTGGTATAACGTACTGAATTGAGCCTAGTATGACGTCTGCCAAGTTTCGTGAAAATCGGTCCAGATTTAGATATAGCTCCCATATATAGCTTCGTCCGATTACATGTAAATGGTGCACCAAAGCTATATATATCTTTTGATTTGCACGAAATTTTGTACAGCCTAATCATTTAGGCCTAGAATGATGTCTGCCAAGTTTCGTGAAAATAGGTCAAGATTTACATATAGCTCCCATATATAGTTTCGTCCGATTTCATGTAAATGGTGCACAAAAGTCCCTATATATCCTTCGATTTGCACGAAATTAGGCATAACGTACTGAATTGAGTCTAGAATGATGTCTGCCAAGTTTCGAGAAAATCAGTCCAGATTTCTATATAGCTCCCACATATAGTTTCGTCCGATTTCATGTAAATGTTGCACCAAAGTCCCTATATATCTTTCGTTTTGCACAAAATTTGGCATAACGTACTGAATTGAGCCTAGAGTGATGTCTGCGTTGTTTCGTGAAAATCGGTCCAGATTTAGATATAGCTCCCTTTTATTATGGATTGATTTTAAGTAATTGACGCACCAAGAACCAATAGGAACAAAACGTTCTGAAATTAGTATAACCTATCCTGTCACTAGTTTGTTTGAAATCGCTTAATATTTGGATAGAGCTTCCATATATATTTTCGCCCGATTTCAAGTAAATTGGGCATCAAACTCCTCATGTTAGTCAGTTTGACATCAAATTTTGCACAACGTACAAAATTGAGCATAGAATTATGTAGTTGCGTTTTCTAGAAGTACAGACATAGCCCAACGGATGACCCATTTATATTTGTTTGAAGTCGATTTACATACTTTATGGATAGATCTACGTAGATTAACATTTAGATAAATATCACATATTTTATTTCATCCAATTTCATGCTAATAGTCCTGTTTAATATACCCATAGTGGTGAAGGGTATCATATAGACGGCCCCGTCCGACTTTACTACTTTCCTTACTGGTTTCTATTGAAAATGTTCCGCACTTAGCTATTTTACACCTTAAAGTAAGATTATTTCAATAGGGACAACAATGCGTATGACTATTATTAATTGCGAGCAATGGTGCGTATGACTAATAATAATTATGTGGTATACTTAGTATTTGTTCCATAACTTGCGCAATTTTTAAGATATTTTCAAAATAAAAACACTTTTGAGTTCGGAACATACTACAGCAAAAACCAAAATTATTAGTATATAGAATTCAGTTTCAATAATATTATATATTTCAATAGTTTTAAGGAATTTTGTATACAAATAATTTAACATGGAACAAATTATCAAATATTGTTTCAAATCGTCATTATATGAGATATTATCAAAAGCAATACATTTTTGTACTCTGAAAAATTATTAAAATAAATCGAAATTACAAAATTGAAATATTTCAAAAAATTAAAAAAAAAAATATTTTTCCAAAAAAGTTTTGGAGAATTTTAGAAAGTTTTTACAAGACAATATTTGCCAGTTTTTTTATACCCTACACAACTATGTTGTCAGGGTATTATAGCTTTGTGCAGCCCTAAGAGTTTGTAACGCCACGAAATATTGGTCCTAGACTCACTTTTAAGCATACCGATCGTCATATCTCGGTCCGTCCGTCCATTAGAATTTGTAAACACGCTACAGGCCACAGTCATGGACCAATCTTCACGAAATTTTGAATGTAGGATGGGTTCGGCCTAATGCAGACCCCTATTTTTTTGGTAAAGATCGGTTAATATTTAGGGGATGAAATGGACCAAATACTTAATTTTGTCGGGTTTTCTGGTTGGTCCAGAGGCCGCAATTATGGCCCAAACATCTCGAATTTTTACATGGAAAGGAGATTGGGCCAAAGAATAAACATGCCTATTTTGATAAAGATCGGTCAATGTTTAGCGGGTCAATTTACCCTGATTTTTGCATGAAAAATGACAAAATGTATATTCTATAGCGTATATATTTACTCCTGAAGGACATAGAGCAGAGAAGTTGATAGTATATCCAAAGGAGTTATTGACCTTTAAATTGATGCCAAATATATTGTCCTATGTACTCGGATGCGGGAGTTATACTTAAATAATTACGGGTGCTTACATATTCAGATATTATTTAGTAACCCATTACCCCACGAGAGGGTGGAAATATAGCGCTGATCGTTTTGAAATGTTCCATGAGGTTCTAGTTATGGTCAAGGACAATGCCTATAATTTTCGGTGATTATTAGATAATAATATTGGAATGAAGTGGACCGAAAACTTAATTTTATTGTGTTTTTTTTTCAAGTCGATCTACAGGCCACAATTGAAAGCTCAACATCACAACATAACCCACGGTAAAGAGAATCTGGACAAGTACATTCCTCGTCTACTGAATATTAGAAATATTTGTTGATATCTAGTCGGTGTAGAGGGTGCAAATATCGCGAAATATTGCCCAAGCTCTTAATAATAGAACCATAGAAAGTTAGATTATCGTCGAAGGGTATCATATGGTCGGCCACGTCCGACTATACTGCTCCGCTCACTGGTTATACATATATTTTTTGAAACGTAAATGATTGATACTTCAATTTCTGCCGTAATATTAATTTTCTATACAGAATACTAAAATAAATTCTGGTGCGTATGATTATTAAGAATTTCGGCCAGGGGTGCGTATGACTAATAATAATTTGGTGGTACTTTTGGTAATTTGGCCATAACTTGTACAATGTTTAAGATATTTTTAAAATAAAAACAATTTTGCATTCACAGCATACTACAGCAAAAACCAAAATTACTAAAATTTCCACCTTTCTTTTAAAAATTTTTTGTATTTCAAAATTTTTGAGGAATTTCGTATAAAGAAAAATTTAGTATGGAAAAAATATCAAATATATTTTTAAATCATCATTAAATGAGATATGAGATGGAAAGGAATAAATATTTGAATTCTGAGAAATAAGTAAAATAAATCAAAATTCAAATTTTCGAAAAAATTTAAATTTTTTTCAAAAAAATTAAATTTTTTTACAAATTCGGAAAAATGTTTCCAGAGATAAAATTTTTCAGCGACAACAGGTTCCAGTTTATTTATATATGTATATTTTTTCAAACGTAATGATCCGTACTTCAATCTATTTATTAATACTCATTTTCTATACAGAATATCAAAATATTTGCCGGTGCGTATGATTATTATTATTAATTACGAGCAATGGTGCGTATGACTAATAATAATTTTGTGGTACTTTTAGTAATTTAGCCATAACATGTACAATTGTTGAACGTTTTTAAAAATAAGAACAGTTTTGAGTTCATAACATACTACAGCAAAAACCAAAATTAATAAATTGTTGATTTTTATTCTAATAGTATCGAAATATTTATATTATTAAACCTCATTATACTTGTAAACCTCATACCTAACCCATATTAAAATCTAACTTTAATGGAGACCATCAGCACCACCACCACAAAAAGTCAAAGTGTCTGATAGTTGGTTAGTTGGTTGAATTCAGTGATGAGGAAAATTCAAACCAACCAAATTTTGTTTTTGTGGTTTAACAAAAATGCCCCAAATCGAATAGACGCAAAAAACAAAAACTTTTAATTTGTCCACAATTTCCTATCCCAATTTTCGCTCATAAAATCAATTGGTGTTTAGAAAAATTAGGAAAAAATTTGATTGCCTGGTCAAGCGTTTTCCCCTCATTGCTGGGATTTTCCAAACCAAAATCCGATTAACCAAACGAATTGGGTATTTGTAGCATTTATTCACACATAGGAATGAGTGGATTGCTGCAATATATCGAAATTGTTGAAGAAGTAGAAAAAAAAATATTTGAACGGGAATTTATTTTTGAGAGTTGAATTTTTTTTTACAAACTTAAAATATATATTTTTCATGGTTTTTTTTAATGGATTTTAAAAAAAAATATTTATTAAAAACTACTTTTTCCAATTCTACTATTTATCCAAAATATATGTGCCGAACCCTGTAATTTTCGGTTGTCATGGTTCCTAGCTTTAACTACACCATTGTGGTCTGTTGTCTGCCTTGTGCCTGGCCATTAGTGTGACGAACTACTTTATGCTTTACATTATTTCTGCATTTGGTCTCCCCTACCCCATCCCCACTATCATTCTTCTTACCATTGACAGCAGGTCTTAAGATGGTGTACCACAGCTCACGCACGCTTGTTATCTGCTATAATTATTTACACTTTAAGGTTAACTGGCTGCTGCGGATCTGTGCTATTCACTTCGTTTGTGTATCATAGGAGGGGAGGTTGGGGAATTCGAAAGAAATTAAAACATTAAATAAACAGCAACTATAGAAAAAAATTACATGGAATATCCTATAAGGTGCGGCGTGAAGGGTTAAAATGTAGTTTTCGGAATTTTTTTTCAAATTTTTAGAGAATCAGAATTTTTGAAATATATTAAATTTTAGAGAATTTTTCTTTCCCTCAATGTCATTGCCTCCCTCTTTTATGGAAATAAAACTACTTCGAAGAAAAAAAATTTAAAATCCCCCTTTTTAGATTTTTTTTTATTTCTGTTTTGATTTTTTTTTTCAATTTCTTCAACATTGTAGCTGCTGTAGTGGAGTGGCAGGCAGCCAGGCAGTATCAATGATTTATAAGCGGCTTCTGGCGGCATTGATCTTAAATGTGAAATAAATATAAAAATGTTCCCCTCGCCCCTCTATTCAAAACTCAACATAAAATCACAATTGAGTAGCGACATTTGTGTATAGAGAAAAATTTATGATTGACTCGGGGCATCGTGCCAAGCGTGCCAGATGGATTATGAGCTGTGTCTGAGCTTGATGTAATTCAATGAAATAAATCAATCAAAGAGATCAAAGAAAAAAAGTTAAAAAAAAATAATAATAAAAAATTATGATCCATTTGAATAGGGGTGGAGAGGATGAATGGATGGATATATCATGGAGCCCCTAAGGCTGGCCAGATGATAGCCATCATTAAGACAATGGCAATTGTTGTTTAATAATAAATTTTTCATACTTATAAAAAATTGCAATTTTTTAAATTTATTTCAAATATTATTTTCAAAAAAAAAAAAAAAAATGATAAATGATGCAAGATTTTATTTTCTTTATTTTATATAACCCACTGTGACCTTCATTTCCCTTAATTTTTTTTTTTTTTTTTTTTTTGGTGCATGAAGATATCACCCAAATGAAAAAAGCATGTTTCGCACACAGAAGACATGACACATAAATAGGCTGATAAAAAGAAGAAAACACCATAAATACTGGTGGGAGAACCTACAACAACAATCAGTTGTTACAAAAACAAAACAAAGAATTAAAAAAAAAACTGGCGGAATTCATTGGCAATGTCAAGGTTTAAGAAATGAAAACAAATCATGGCAGAGCTGGGAGTTAAAAATTAAAAAAAAATGTGTCAATCCTTAAAAACTATTTTTTTTTATAAAATCCACCCCATCGTAAAAATTAACAAATATTTTTTAAAAATATTTTGTACTATGACTACCCATCCATTTGTTGTTCCAATAAATAATAAATTTTAAATCAATATTTTTCTCTTTTTGCACAACAACAACAAAAAAGCAATAACACAAACATTTGCATAATAAAACGGCCATTAGCTTATTTGCCCACCATTAGTTGCGAATCTTTTAACATCCGCTAATCACTTTTTTTTTGTTGACAGCTACTGTCGAGGCAGACATAAATATTTGCTGACACTAAAAGGGGATTATTAATATATATATATATATATAGATATATAAATTTTATTATTTATAGTAAATTTAACCAAAGTTTGTTATTTATAAGAATAAATTTGAAATTTTCAAAATTTATTATTTTTCGGAAATTTAAAAATAAAATTATTTTTTTTTTTGGAAATTTTCACTAAATTTACTATTTATCGACAATTTTCTCTAAATTTACTACTTTTCGTAAATTTTTACAAAATTTTCTGTTTTTCGAAAATTTAAAAATATATTTTTTTTGTTAATTTCTTTCCATTTTTTCCAAATTTTGTTAATTTTTTTCCACTCCCTAATCTACCTATTGGAATGTCAATTGTGTCAATATTATCTAAATCACTTTTCATTTTCGAAATTGTCAGTACAACGTGTCTGATAACTAAATAATGTGTCTCAATCTATCTCTATGTGTGCGTGTGTGTATGTCAGTGTGTTAATTGCATATTGACATTGAAATGCAATCCCTGATAGACGACGATCGAATCATTTGTCGTCCAATGGCTTTGAGACACAAAGTATTGAAAAGTGCATTCCAGTTCTTTCGTCCGTTCCCTGCTCATTTGCGATGCCTATTTCGTTGTAGGTTCAACGATGATGAGTCGTAGGGATTGGTATTTGCTGTCAATATGTGGCCAATCGATGCATGGAACCCTTTTTCAGTGACAAATGCAAATATTTGTCCACAGTGACAGAGAGGTCTTGTGGCTTGGTAGTTGGGTTACAAATTTTTCGTTTTGCCTAGGGCATCAAACTTGACTTGAGAACGCAACCACCCAGTGGTTGCTGCTGCTGATTAACCACCAAAACTAAAAATAAATTTCAAAACCCAACACCCAGCAACAAAAAATTCTTAGTGTCTCAGATTGCTGTTTGGATTTATTATTAATAATAAACCAAATTGCAAAATTGATCTTTAAATCAGCAAAAAAAATTTCAAAAAATGGTATTGCTTGCGGTTTTTTCAGTTCTTCTGCTTGGCTCTGAAAACCACAAATCGAGGCCAGAACCCACAAGAAAAAAAAAAATAAATAAAAACAACGACAACAACCACAACAAAAATGAAAACAAAAACTTTGCAAAAATTTAGGTCATTCATTTGTAGTGTTGAGTTTCATATTTTTCGAAGATATCAAAAAAAAAAAAAAAAAAAACAACAAAAAAAGAATTTGTTAGCGATAATTTTTTGTGCAAATAAATAGCGGAGTCAAAAAAAAAAATTTTTTTTTGAAATGTTATTTTTGGTGATCTTTACATTTTTTGGGGATATTTAAACTTCAATTTTATTTATTTTTTTTTTCTTTATTTTTTTAAAGATACATTTTGTATGCGGCCTGGCCTTTTTGATTGTATGGAGGCAGTCAATGCGGGCCTTAAATGCCTCCGGTTAAATTGCAGTCACGATTTCCATGTCATTGTCATTTTTGGGGGTTTTCGTTGTTGTTGTTATTTTTTTTTTATCTGTCAGTGGGTAATTCAAGTAATTTGTCTAACAAATATTTTGTTTTTCGTTTAATAGCTTAATAACAAATGCCGTATGAGGCGGTTTTGGGTTTTTTGTCCAAAGCAAGGTGCATGGGAAAATATTTTTCAAAAAAAAAAAAAATTATTTTATTTTAAATAAAATCGGACGAAAATAAATATGGGAGCCAGGGACGTACGCAGGGGGGCGGCCCGGGGGGACGATTTTCACGAAACTTGGCAGACATCATTCTAGGCTTAATTTAGTACATTATGCCAAATTTCGTGCAAATCAAAAGATATATAGGGACTTTTGGGAACCATTTACATATGGAGCTATAATTAAATCTGGACCGATTTTCACGAAACTTAACACACATCATTCCAGACCTTATTCATTACGTTGTGCAAAATTTCGTGCAAATCGAAAGACATATAGGGACTTTGGTGCACCATTTACCTTAAATCGGACGAAAATATATATGAGAGCTATATATAAATCTGAACCGATTTTGTCCAATTTCAATAGGGTTTGTCCTTGAGCCAAATAAATGAGCGCTGCCAAATTTCATCCAATTCGAATCAAAAATGCGGCCTGTACTTTGTTTACAACTTAACATGGACAGACAGACGGACGGACATGCATAAATCGACTTAAAGAGTGTTTCTATGCATATTCTCGTGAAGAGTAGTCCATAACTATGGCCTACATCGACAAATTACAGACGGGCACACATTTCTAGACCGACTCATCTAGTCGAGATATGACGATCGGTATACTTAAAGGTGGGTCTGCACAATGCACAACAAAGTTGTGTAGGGTATAAAAATCCCGGAATTCTATACTTTACTTACTTAGATGGCTTGTGACAGAACTTTCGTTCCATAAGCCGAGCTTAGAAAGATTTCTAGGCGCGTCGGTCTTTTGCGCAACATCGCCGAAAATGAAAGATCAATTTCGGCGATGTTGTCTTCTACTTAATCTTTCCAACGTATTCTTGTCTTTCCTCTTCTGCGTGAACCGTCAGCTGGTTCGCTTTTATATGCCTTCTGGGCTGGGGCATCTTCATCCATTCTCACAACATTCTACAGACTTCTATAGCCCCAGAAAAAGAATTTAAATAATCCCAAACTTCTATAGTCTCAGAAAAAAAAATCGCAGACTTCTATAGTCTCAGAAAAAAATCTAAATCTAAATTTTATGAAAATTTACTATAAATAATAAATTTTGTGAAATTTTTCGAAAAATAGTAATTTTTGTAAAAATTACCTAAAAATAGTAAATTTTTTAAAATTTCAGAAAAATATTAAATTTTCTCGAAAAAATAGTAAATGTCGTTGGTCTTCTTTTTCTTAAATATTTTGATATTGTTCATTTTTATAATCATCAATTTAGTTAGTTCCCTTCATCAGATTTTAATAAGCTGCCGAATTCAGCGAACTCCAAACCTTTTCACTGAAAAATGCTAGGCATCGTCGATGTTCGATGCAGTTGTGTGTGTCTCCAGTTAGATGTCAATTTTTATATGAGAGCTACTGACGTTATACGCTGGGAAATTATGACAACTTGTCATGGCAACTGTAACCTAGAATTACACACATATGCAACTACATATGTGCATATGTATGTGTGTGTTGGTGTTCATATGCTAGATGCTCAATAACTTCCATTTCATGCGATATGAAATGTTGTTGGAGAGAGTCCTCCAACAAATTCGAATTGACAATATTTGATGCTCTGCTGTTCTGAAGCAGTTCAACATTTTTGTAGTTGTAGTAGATGTTGTTGTTGTTGTTGCTTGTTCTGTCAGTGATACTAGCTTGATTATGGCGTACCTAAATATGAACATTCAAAGTGACAGTAATTTATAAGGTTACCACCATATTTCAATGTCAATATTGAAATGCATGCATGACGGCGATGGTGTCGTGATTGTGGATGAGGAAGGTAGAAGGGGTAGTTTATTGGTGTTGATGACATATCAAGGTGTATAGAGTGCCGCATATGAACATGCGATTATGTGAACTGGCATATGCATTGAATCGGCGAAAAAATACTTAAAAAATCCAGGCCTTGTATAGTCTCCGAAAAAAAGGTGCACCATTATCTGAAATCGGACGAAAATAGATATGGGAGCTATATCTAAATCTGAACTGATTTTCAGGAAACTTGGCACACGTCATTTTGGACCTAATTCAGTACCCCATGCAAAATTTCGTGCAAATCGAAAGATATATAGGGACTTTGGCGGACCATTTATATTAAATCGGACGAAAATAGATATGGGAGCTATATCTAAATCTGAAGCGATTTTCATGAAATTTAACACACATCATTCTAGACCTAATTCATTAAGCTGTGCCAAATTTCGTGCAAATTGAAAGATCTATAGGGACATTGGGCACCATTTACTTAAAATCGGACGAAAATATATATATGGGAGCTATATCTAAATCTGAACCGATTTTCAGGAATCTTAACACACATCATTCTAAACCTAATTCATTACGCTGTGCTAAATTTCCTGCAAATCGAAAGATATATAGGGACTTTGGTCAACATTTACATAAAATCGGATGAAAATATATATATGGGAGCTATATCTAAATCTGAACCGATTTTCTCGAAACTTAGCACACATCATTTTAGGCTTAATTCAGTACGATGTTCCAAATATCGTGCAACTCGAAAGATATATAGGGACTTTTCTACACCATTTACATTAAATCGGACGAAAAAATATATGGGAGCTATATCTAAATCTGAATCGATTTTTATGAAATTTTACACACATCATTCTAGACCTAATTCATTACGCTGTGCCAAATTTCGTGCAAATCGATAAATATTAAGGGACTTTGGTGCACCATTAACCTTAAATCGGACGAAAATATATATGGGAGCTATATCTAAATCTGAACCGATTTTTCCCAATTTCAATAAGGTTCGTCTTTGGGCCAAATAAATGAGCTGTGCACAATTTCATCCAATTCGAATCATAAATGCGACCTGTACTTTTTAGTTTTAAATATTTAAAAACGCCACGCCTACTATAGGCCTCGAGAAAAATATTTTAAAAATCCACGCCTTGTATAGGTCACGAAAAAAATTATTTAAAAAATCCACGCCTTGTATAGGTCTCGAAAAAAATTATTTAAAAAATCCACGCCTTGTATAGGTCTCGAAAAAAATTATTTAAAAAATCCACGCCTTGTATAGGTCTCGAAAAAAATTATTTAAAAAATCCACGCCTTGTATAGCCTCCGAAAAAAATTATTTAAAAAATCCACGCCTTCTATAGGCCTCGAAAAAAATATTTAAAAAATCCACGCCTTGTATAGGTCTCGAAAAAAATTATTTAAAAAATCCACGCCTTGTATAGGTCTCGAAAAAAATTATTTAAAAAATCCACGCCTTGTATAGGTCTCGAAAAAAATTATTTAAAAAATCCACGCCTTGTATAGGTCTCGAAAAAAATTATTTAAAAAATCCACGGCTTGTATAGGTCTCGAAAAAAATTATTTAAAAATCCACGCCTTGTATAGGTCTCGAAAAAAATTATTTAAAAAATCCACGCCTTCTATAGGCCTCGAAAAAAATATTTAAAAAATCCACGCCTTCTATAGGCCTCGAAAAAAATATTTAAAAAATCCACGCCTTCTGTAGGCCTGGAAAAAAAATATTTAAAAAATCCACGCCTTCTGTAGGCCTCGAAAAAAAATAATTAAAAATCCACGCCTTCTATAGGCCTCGAAAAGAATGATTTAAAAAATCCATGCCTTATATGGGGTTCGAAAATTTTTTTTTTAAAAATCCAAGCCTTCTATAGGCCTCAAAAAAAAAATATTTAAAAAATCCACGCCTTCTATAGGTCTCGAAAAAAAATATTTAAAAAATCCACGCCTTATATAGGCCTCGAGAAAAAAATATTTAAAAAATCCACGCCTTCTGTAGGCCTCGAAAAAAAATATTTAAAAAATACACGACTTCTATCAGCCTTACAAATTAAAATCATATTAACAAATTACAACAATCATGATCGGACAGAACAAAAAATTTCAAAATAATAATTACTTAATTACGCAATTAAATGCCTATTACTTAAATGTTTTAATGTAATTTGGAAAAAATATCAAAATAAATCACACAAAAATATTTCGAACATTTAAAACCATTCGCATTAAAAATGTGGTCGCACACGGCATATTCTGGCATAATTTTCATAAATTCCGCAATTTTGTTATGGGTAAGAGTTTTGAAAAATTTTCCACAACCTCGTGAAATTAAAAAAAAAAAAATTTTTGGTATTTTTCCACAGGCCCAAACGGAAATTATTCTTAATCAAATTCAAATAGTCTATGTCGATGAAAAAATTGTGGCCAATTGTGAGTTTAATTTGGTTCCGCACCTGGGCCATAACACCATCAGTGGAAATGTGTCTTACAAACGGGCCTTGGCGAAACTGAATATCCGCCTGAAAATTGATTTTGAAAGACCGGATAAGACAAGGATACCCATGGTGGATTATCGTATGGATGCCTGCAAATTTTTGAGTGGAGATTTTAAGAAAAATAAACTCTTGAAAATGGTCACCACGATTTTGAATAAACAAAAGGATTTTGTGCAACGATGTCCGGTGGAGAAGGTGGAAGACTATTTTATTTTAATTTTCATTAAATTGACGATTTTTTATCTTTTAAATTCAGAATCGAACCTATTCCTTGGTCCGCTTAAGTGTGGAAAATGTCCAATTCCCTTTGCCTAACTTAAAATTTATTGTCACCTGCAGCCTCTATGATGAGGCGAATAAGGAGAAGGTACAAGAAATTATTGTTAAGGGAGCGATCAAGAGGAAATAATTGGGGACATATCAGAAAAAAAGAGATTATCTCGAACAAAATAATATTTTTTAATCCGCAATGCAACACATAGAATAGTCAATAAAATTTTCAATTTTTTCAAATCAACTTTTCTTAAAAAAATTGCATAAATAATTTTAAAAAAATCCTAACCTTAAGACCAAAATAAACACCAATTGCATTTCGATAATTTATGCAGTTTGTATTTCAAAAATTTTCAAATATTTGAAATATTTCAAATCGCGAAATCTGCTTCTCTACCCTCCTCTTTTCCACAAAACAAAACTCTCAAGGTTAGTATTGTTTATCGTCAAGAATAACCTAGAATAACAAGAGATGCAGTAGCAGCAGCAGCAGCAGAATCCGAACAACAGCATCATTATTACAAATATTTTATTTGAACGCCATATTCGACACCATGCACGTCATGCGATTCCAAGTGAAGAGG
>NW_026881935.1:0-38386 GCF_032173495.1 Musca vetustissima
GGCAGAATGTTAAAAAGGTCACACGACAAACTATCACCTTGTATGAATCCTCGTTCGGTATTAAAGGGCTCCGAGAGGTCCTTTCCGACTTTAACTGCTGATCTTGTGCCTGTTAAAGTTATCCTGCATAGCCGAATTAACTTTGCAGGAATGCCAAACGCAGACATGGCTTTAAACACCTCTGAACAGATAGGGCGTTGAATGCGGATTTATAGTCGACAAACAGGTGGAATGTGTCGGTGTATTTTTCATTGTTTTTTTTCCAGGATTTGGCTCAGAGTGAAAATCTGGTCAATGGTGGATTTGCCAGGTCTGAAGCCGCATTGGTATGGCCCAATAATGTCATAGACCATTGGCTTCAGTCGTTCACATAGCACACTGGATAGCTCTTTATATGCGATGGGAAGGAGGCTAATTCCTCTATAGTTGGCACCTATCGTCTTGTCTACTTTTTTGTGCACGGGACACAGGATGATGAGGTTCCAATCACCGGGCATGCATTCTTCTAGCCAAATTTTACTAATGCATGCTCCTTACCAGCATCTAACCACCAGTCTTGAATCGTCACCTGCTGCTTTATTATTCCTTAGCCGTTTGATTGCTATTCTGACCTCATCTTGGCTAGGTGGTATACACTCTATACCATCATCTCTTATTTGTTCTGGGGTATCCTCTTCACCGCTACTATTTGATACCAGATGTTTTTCAAAATATTCCTTCCAGATCCTCAGCACCAGGTATCCTTCTTTATCTCTACCGGAGGATGTGCCTGCACCAAAGCCTTCGGTTTGGTGTTTTACTTGTTGGTAGGATTTTCGGACTTCATTCTAACTCCTGTACATCTCGATTTGCTCACGCTCTTGTTTTTCTTGCTCTTTCTTCTTTTTTATGAAAAGACGTTTCTCCACTCTCCTTTTCTCACGATAGTTCTCCATCGCATTACGTGTTCCTACTGTCCGCAGGTTTGCCCTATACGCTGCGTTTTTTTCATATCAGTAGCATTACTACACTCCTAATCGTACCACGGATTTCTTGATGGTGGTCTTTAGTACTCAAGTGTTGCTTTTGCTGCAGTTTGTAGGAAGTGGGCAATTTTCTGCCATTGTGCTTCTATATTATTATCGGGACATGGGGTGCTTATGTCAAGCAGTTGGGTAAATTGAGCGGAGTAGGCTTCTGCTATCTGTTGTGTTTGCAGCTTTTCGATGTCAAATTTCCGTGTTACATTAGAACGCACCTTTGTTGCTACATTAAGACGTGTGCATACCTTGACTGCCACAAGGTAATGGTCCGAATCGATATTCGCTCCCCCGATCGATCGGACATCTAAAACACTAGATGAATGCCTTCCGTCTGTCACAACATGATCGATTTCACTTCTCGTTGTTCGATTGGGAGAAATCCAAGTGGCCTTGTGTATATCGAGATGCTTGAATCTGGTGCTGCTAACTACCATGTTTTTTACTGCCGCGAAGTCAATCAACCTCAAGCCGTTGTCGGACGTTTCTTCATGAAGGCTGAATTTTCCGACGGTGGGGCCAAAGATATTTCCGTCCCAATTTTTGCATTAAAATCTCCTAGCAGAATTTTAATGTCATGGCCAGGGCAACGATCACATGCTGTTTCTAGGTGCTCGTAAAATATGCCTTTGGTCTGTTCATGTCTATCTTCGGTCGAAGCATGGGCGCAAATGAGACTGGTGTAGAAAAACTTCGCTTCTATACGGATTATAGCAATTCGCTTATCTACTAGAGTGAATCTGGAGACGAGGTCTTTTATTCTGGTAACCATAAATCCGCAGCCAAATTAATGTCTCGTTTCATGGTAACTATAATACAGGGCGTAATCATCTGATTTACTTATGCCAGTCCCTTTTCATCGCATTTCCTGTAAGGCAATAATATCGGCTTTGTACTTCTTGAGTACATCCGGCAAAGCGAACAATGCGCCTGTTCTATACAACGTGCGCACATTCCAAGTGCAAATCGTGGTCCTTTATACGTTTGCGGGGATCGACAACGTTAGTGGGGATTGGTTTTCTTTTTATTTGCTTTTTCATAGTAGGTTGGGTTTTCTGAGAGTGGGCAACTAACCCGACGCCTCAACACATTTTTTATAGTTCTTATGGGTGAACTCGCGGCACATATTAGCTCACTATTTCAACGGGTGATGAAAATAGCTCCCCAGATGGCACCGCGGGGAGGTCAGTGTCCACAATTGAGATGGAAGAGGGGCCAGGATAAGCCTGGACTTCACCATGTTAAAGCCAATCTGAGCCGTTGCTTGGTATCTATCATCCCCTACGCCACCGCCACGCCTCATATGGCCCTTGAAAAAATATTCTTTAATAAATCCACGTCTCACGGCCTTACAAAAATATCCTTTGAAACCCCACTGTCCACCTCCTTTCTTTTTTCACAATCCTTTATTGTTTCTATTGTTATTGTTGTGTTGTGGTACTGTTGCTTTGCAACTGCATGTGGCATTGCATTGCCACTGGCATGAGGATGCTGTTGTTGTGTTCTTGTAATTGTTGTTGTTATTGTTACCATTGAAACGAAAAGTGGCACCAGCAGCTGCATTTGAATGCATTTGCTGGTAAAACGCGAAATGATGCCTCAATTTCCCGAATGAATGACGCAATTAATGGGCATAGATGGATGAATGAATACGAGCAGGCATGGATGAATGAATCGATGAGCGGATAGATGACGGAATGTAAACTAAACAATGCATGGGATAGTACAACAATTGAGGCATTTGGAATGCTAAATTGTGGAACAATCTACATTTAAATGCTTTGAATTGAAAAGCTACAAACTGGTACGAAATTTGGTACCTAAAACTCTACCACTTTACAACTTAAATAGATCAGAAATATGAATATTTATGTCCTTCGAATACGTTGGGCGCCACATTTTTTCTTTTTGTTTCTAATGGAAGTCGAAATAAATCCTAACCCTACCCTTATATCTACCAGTATAATAGTATGTTTAAAAATATTTTTAAGCACCAGGTCATGTGTTGGACTTTTTTTAATTTATTTTCAGGGACCACTGGAGGGCCTGAATTTTTAAAATAATATTTTTCCAAGGATCAATAATCAATCAATTTTTCATGTTCAATGACTAAATACAGCGTGGATTTTATAATAAACTCGATATCATTTTAAACAATAGGATATTAGACATCTGAATATTATGTCCTTCGAATACGTTGGGCGCCACATTTTTTTTTTAATTTCTAATTTTAATAAAAATAAGTCCTCACCCTAGTATTAATAATATTTGTGATCCACTTAAGATTAACAATACTCTTAAAAGAAAAATCAGCAACATTAACAATATTTTCCTTTTTCCAGATAATGTCCCGACAAAAAAAATCCACGCAATGGCATAGATTTAAAATTCATTTAAAGGAAGACATATTGCGTTCAAGTTTTTTATTTTTGTTTATTTTTTCTTCACTTTTCTGTTTACATTTTTCCAGAGCATTTTTTCTTCTTTACTTTCTTGTTAACAAAAAATCCTTAAAGCCAAAATGCTTTGCATTGTTTGGTAACAATAAAAAAGATGCACGTACAGACACCCATACCCTCGCACACACACTAATGCAATTTTACGCTTTTCTATTTGCCATTGTATCGGATTTTAGTGGCATTTCTCTTTTCTTTTCTTTTCTTCTGCTTAGCAGAAAATTGTGAAGAAATTGAGGTGTTGCATATCACAAAGAAAACGAAAGCGGTAACGTTTTGTGGCTTTCCTTTAGACAATGTCCTTAGAATTTATTCATTCGTAAATAAAAAAAAATATTTACATTTGTTTCCTTTCTTGTTTGCATAAATATTTATGGATATCTTTTGAGGATTTTTTTAAAGATTAATTTTTCAGGGGCCATATGAGGCGTGGATTTATTAAAGATTCATTTTTCAAAGGCCATCTAAGGCGTGGATTTATTAAAGATTCATTTTTCAAGGGCCATATAAGGCGTGGATTTATTAATCAAGGGCCATATAAGGCGTGGATTTATTAAAGAATATTTTTTCAAGGGCCATATGAGGCGTGGATTTATTAAAGATTCATTTTTCAAGGGCCATATGAGGCGTGGATTTATTAAAGATTCATTTTTCAAGGGCCATATAAGGCGTGGATTTATTAAAGATTCATTTTTCAAGGGCCATCTAAGGCGTGGATTTATTAAAGATTCATTTTTCAAGGGCCATATGAGGCGTGGATTTATTAAAGATTAATTTTTCAAGGGCCATATGAGGCGTGGATTTATTAAAGATTCATTTTTCAAGGGCCATATGAGGCGTGGATTTATTAAAGATTCATTTTTCAAGGGCCATATGAGGCGTGGATTTATTAAAGATTCATTTTTCAAGGGCCATATGAGGCGTGGATTTATTAAAGATTCATTTTTCAAGGGCCATATGAGGCGTGGATTTATTAAAGATTCATTTTTCAAGGGCCATATGAGGCGTGCATTTATTAAAGAATATTTTTTCAAGGGCCATATGAGGCGTGCATTTATTAAAGAATATTTTTTCAAGGGCCATATGAGGCGTAGATCTATTAAAGATTCATTTTTCAAAGGCCATATGAGGCGTGGATTTATTAAAGATTCATTTTTCAAGGGCCATATGAGGCGTGGATTTATTAAAGATTCATTTTTCAAGGGCCATATGAGGCGTGGATTTATTAAAGATTCATTTTTCAAGGGCCATATGAGGCGTGGATTTATTAAAGATTCATTTTTCAAGGGCCATATGAGGCGTGGATTTATTAAAGATTCATTTTTCAAGGGCCATATGAGGCGTGGATTTATTAAAGATTATTTTTCGAAGGCCATATGAGGCGTGGATTTATTAAAGATTATTTTTCGAAGGCCATATGAGGCGTGGATTTATTAAAGATTATTTTTCGAAGGCCATATGAGGCGTGGATTTATTAAAGATTCATTTTTCAAGGGCCATATGAGGCGTGGATTTATTAAAGATTCATTTTTCAAGGGCCATATGAGGCGTGGATTTATTAAAGAATATTTTTCAAGGGCCAACTGAGGCGTGGATTTATTAAAGATTATTTTTCAAGGGCCAACTGAGGCGTGGATTTATTAAAGATTATTTTTCAAAGGGCCAACTGAGGCGTGGATTTATTAAAGAATCATTTTTCAAGGGCCATATGAGGCGTGGATTTATTAAAGATTCATTTTTCAAGGGCCATATGAGGCGTGGATTTATTAAAGATTCATTTTTCAAGGGCCATATGAGGCGTGGATTTATTAAGAAGAGCTGGGGCATTTTCATTCATCCGCACAACATGGCCTAGCCACCGTAGTCGCTGAAGCTCAATACGACTGACTATGTCGATGTCCGCGTATAAATTGTAAAGCTCGTGGTTCATTCGACACTGATAATCACCGTCGACATTCACCGTATCTTTCGGAGAATTTTTCTCTCAAACACCCCAAGAGCTGCCTCATCTGCTTGCGCAAGTACCCATGCTTCAGATCCATATAACAGCACGGGTAGTATCAGCGTCTTGTAAAGTGTGAGTTTGGTCTGGCGGGAGGTGGCCTTGTTTCTAAACTGCTTACTTAGACCATAGTAGCATCTGTTGGCCATCACAATCCTTCTCCGAATTTCAAAACTGATGTCATTCGTTTTATTTATGACGGTACCAAGGTATATAAAGTCTTTAACTACCTCGAAGATGTAGGTCTCAAGTTGCACAGTTGGTCCGAGTCTACTGGACGTCTTGATGGTCTTTTTCCCATCAGCTTGGTCTTCTCGCCGTTTACTGCCAGACCCACTTTGGCAGACTCCTTTTCAATTTGTTCAAAGGTGACTGTTACTGCTCGAAATGTTCGACCCATTATATCGATGTCATCGGCGTAGGCGAGTAACATGTGTTGTTTGGTGTACAGAGTGTCATTTCTGTTCACCTTTGCGTCTCGTATGACCTTTTCCAGTAGGATATTAAAAAGATCACACGACAAACTGTCACCTTGTCTGAATCCTCGTTCGGTATTGAAAGGCTCCGATAGGTCCTTTCCTACTTTAACTGTTGACCTTGTGCCACTTAAAGTTATCCTGCATAGCCGTATTAATTTTGCAGGAATGCGAAACGCAGACATGGCTTTAAACACCTCTGAACGAATAGGGCTGTCGAAGGCGGCTTTATAGTCGACAAATAGGTGGTATGTGTCGATTTGTTTTTCGTGGGTCTTTTCCAGGATTTGGCGCAGAGTGAAAATCTGGTCAATGGTGGATTTGCCAGGTCTGAAGCCGCATTGGTATGGTCCGATGATGTCATTGACCATTGGTATCAGTCGTCCACACAGCACACTGGATAGCACTTTATATGCGATGGGAAGAAGGCTAATTCTTCTATAGTTAGCACATATCGTCTTGTCTCCTTTTTTGTGCACGGGACACAGGATGCTGAGCTTTCAATCATTGGGCATGCATTCTTCTAGCCAAATTGTACTAATCAGCTGGTGCATGGTAACCCGTCGGCTCCTGCTGCTTTATTGTTCTTGAGCCGATTAATTGATTTTATGACCTCATCTTGGTATACACTCTATACCATCATATCTTATTGGTTCTGGAGTATCTTCTTCACCGCCCCTATTTGATACCAGAAGCTTTTCAAAATGTTCCTCCCAGATCCTCAACACGCTGTATGTATCTGTCACCAGGTTTCCCTCTTCATCTCTACAGGAGGATGTGCCTGCACCAAAACTTTCGGTTTGGTGTTTTACTGGTTGGTAAAATTTCCGGACTTCATTGTGACTCCTGTACATCTCGATTTCCTCACGATCACGTTTTTCTTCTTTTTTCTGAAAACACGTTTCTCCTCTCTCTACTTTTCTCCCGATAATTCTCCATCACATTACGTATTGCTACTGTCTGCAGAGTTACCCTATACGCTGCGTTTTTCACATCAGTAGCATTACGACACTCCTGATCGTGGTGGTTATTGGTACCCAAGTGTTGTTTTTGCTGCAGTTTGTAGGGAGTGGGCAATTCTTTGCCATTGTGCTTCTATACTATTATCGGGACAGGAAGTGCTTTCGTCAAGCTGGTGGGTAAGTTGAGTGGAGTAGGTCTCGGCTACCTGTTGCGTTTGCAGTTTTTCGACGTCGAGTTTCCGTGTTGTGTTAGATTGCACCTTTGCTGCTACATTAAGACGGGTGCGTACCTCGGCTGCCACAAGGTAATGTACCGAATCGATATTCGCTCCTCGGATCGATCGAACGTTTAATACACTTGATGAATGCATTCCGTCTATCAGAACATGATCGAATTGATTTCTCCTTGCTTGATCAGGATAAATCCAGGTGGCCTTGTGTATATCGAGATGCTTGAATCTGATGCTGATAACTACCATGTTTTTTGCTGCCGCGAAGTCAATCAACCTCATGCCGATGTCGGATGTTTCTTCATGAAGGCTCAATTTTCCAACGGTGGCGCCAAAGATCAGGATCAATCCAGGTGGCCTTGTGTATATCGATGTCGGATGTTTCTTCATGAAGGCTGAATTTTCCGATGGTGGGGCCAAAGACATTTTCCCTTCCAATTCTTGCATTAAAATCTCCTGGGAGAATTTTAATGGCATGGCCAGGGCAGCGATCATATTCTGTTTCTAGGCGCTCGTAAAATATATCTTTGGTCTGCTCATCTTTGTCTTCGTTTGGAGCATGGGCGCAAATGAGACTGATGTAGAAGAACTACTCTTTTATACAGATTATAGCAATTCGCTCATCTACTGGAGTGAATCTGGAGACGAGGTCTTTTATTTTCCTGTTAACCATAATTCCGCAGCCAAATTCATGTCTCGTTTCATGGCAGCTATAATACAGGGCGTAATCGTCTGATTTACTTACGCCTGTCCCTTTCCATCGCATTTCCTGTAAGGCAATAATATCGGCTTTGTACCGCTTGAGTACATCCGTCAAAGCAAGAACTGCGCGTGTTTTGTACAACGTGTACACGTTCCAAGTGCAGATTCGCAGATCCTTTTTTGTTAAAGCCAATCAGAGCCGTTGCTTGGTATCTATCATCCCCTACGTCACCCAAAGGCGTGAATTTATTCAAGAATCATTTTTCAAGGGCCATATAAAAACGTACAATAATATAATTTCACAATTTTATCTGTATATCTGTACGTGTCTCTTATTAAAACGATATTGTCAAATTCCCCAAAAATTGGTCCTTGACATTTGTGGTCATTTAAATTTCGACAATACTATTCATTATTTTTTTAAAATTTGAAAAACCAGAAACAGAATTCATATTAAAATATATTTTGGTTTCTTAACCGCACTGCAAAACGATTAGTCATCCATATCAAATGCAGAAATAACAACAACGACAACAACATCATCAGAACATTTAAACATTTTCCTTTATCTGTTCAGTGAAAATATTCCAAAATATTTAAAACCACAGACGACATGTAAAAATGTAAACGTTGCTTTCGAATAGGGTTGTCAGGTTCGTACAAAATCGAATATTGAAATAAGATCTCCTGTAGGTCTTCTATAGTCAGAAGGCCTCCTGTAGGTCTTCTATGGACAGAAGACCTCCTGTAGGTTTTCTATAGAAAGAAGACATCCTGTAGGTCTTCTATAGACAGAAGACCTCCTGTAGATATTCTATAGATAGAAGACCTCCTGTAGGTATTCTATAGATAGAAGACCTCCTGTAGGTCTTCTATAGATCGAAGACCTCCTGTAGGTCTTCTATAGACAGAAGACCTCCTGTAGGTCTTCTATAGACAGAAGACCTCCTGTAGGTCTTCTATAGACAGAAGACCTCCTGTAGGTCTTCTATAGATAGAAGACATCTATAGACAGAAGACCTCCTGTAGGTCTTCTATAGACAGAAGACCTCCTGTAGGTCTTCTATAGACAGAAGACCTCCTGTAGGTCTTCTATAGACAGAAGACCTCCTGTAGGTCTTCTATAGACAGAAGACCTCCTGTAGGTCTTCTACAGACAGAAGACTTGCAGTAGGTCTTCCATAGACAGAAGACCTCCAGTAGGTCTTCTATGGATAGAAGACCTCCAGTAGGTCTTCTATGGATATAAGACCTCCTGTAGGTCTTCTATGGATAGAATACCTCCTGTAGGTCTTCTATGGATAGAATACCTCCTGTAGGTCTTCCATAGACAGAAACCTCCTGTAGGTCTTCTATGGATAGAAGACCTCCTGTAGGTCTTCTATGGATAGAAGACCTCCTGTAGGTCTTCTATGGATAGAAGACCTCCTGTAGGTCTTCTATAGACAGAAGACCTCCTGTTGGTCTTCTACAGACAGAAGACCTCCTGTAGGTCTTCTATAGACAGAAGACATCCTGTAGGACTTCTATGGATAGAAGACCTCCTGTAGGTCTTCTATGGATAGAAGACCTCCTGTAGGTCTTCTATGGATAGAAGACCTCCTGTAGGTCTTTTATGGATAGAAGACCTCCTGTAGGTCTTTTGTGGATAGAAGACCTCCTGTAGGTATTCTATGGATAGAAGACCTCCTGTAGGTCTTCTATAGATAGAGGACCTCCTGTAGGTTTTCTATAGACAGAAGACCTCCTGTAGGTCTTCTATAGACAGAAGACCTCCTGTAGGTCTTCTATAGACAGAAGACTTCATGTAGCCTTTCTACAGATATAAGTGGTCTATGGATATAAGTGGTCTATGGATATAAGTGGTCTTCTACAAATAGAATTTCTCCTGAGAGAAGGTCTCGTACATGAGTTTTTTAGACCATATGCCAGTTGCCCCTAGATGGCAACTCTGTTCCCTATTTTTACAAAATGACAAAGCATTTTAACAACAACACCAAGTAGTTTTGGAAGAGTAGTCTGCCAGTGGAAGAACAAGAATAATGACTTGACACCGGTCATGTCCGAGTAATAAGAGCATACATGTTGCCATATACACTTAAAACTAGACACACACACAAATATGTCGGTGTGTGTGTCTGTGCATACTCTCACATGTCACATGTCCATTGCAATAAGTGTAATAATTTTCTTAAGGACTTTGAAAAGAAAATCCACTTAACAAATGCCCACAATTGTTGTGGCTACAACATTCTCTTGTTCGTGTTGTTGTTGGTGGTGGTGGTCTTCTTGTTATAGTTGTAACTACTTTTGCCTTGTAATGTCCTTAACTAATAAGAGAAACCGACAATCAGGCACACAGACACACACCCACACAGAGACATCACACTTTCAAAAACAAGAAGACTACCCTGCAACATAATGTTGAAGATGGCAACCAACAATCGACGACAGACGAAGAATATTTGACATATCCAACAAAACCGGACTAATTTTCAAATGTCCACTTAACATGACATTAAGAAATGGTCATTACATTTAGGCCATTACCAGTCAAGAGAGGGGGTCCTTTTTGTGGAGTCATTGCTAGAAAGAGGATGAAAAGGAAAGGATTTTTTAAAATAAATTTCAGAAATAAATACAAGAGGTTTGGATTTTTTAAATGATTTTTTTCTTGACCTATAAGAGACGTGTATTTATACCCTTCACCACGCTGTGGTACAGGGTATTATGTCTTTGTGCATATGTTTGTAACAGGCAAAAATAATTGAGATAGACCCATGGTTCCTTTTGAGAATATGCATAGAATCACTTTCTAAGTCGATTTATGCATGTCCGTCCGTCTGTCCGTCCGTCTGTCTGTCTGTCCATGTTAAATTGTAAACAAAGTACAGGTCGCATTTATGATCCGAATTGGATGAAATTTGGCATAGGTCACTTATTCGGCCCAAGGACGAACCCTATTGAAATTGGGAAAAATCGGTTCAGATTTAGATATAGCTCCCATATATATATTTAACCGATTTAATGTAAACGGTCCCTATATATCTTTCGATCTGCACGAAATTTGGTACAGGCTAATCATTTAGGCCTATAATGATGTCTGCCAATTTTCGTGAAAATCGGTCCAGATTTAGATATAGCTCCCATATATAGTTTCGTCCGATTTCATGTAAATGGTGCCCCTAAGTCCCTATATATCTTTTGATTTGTACGAAATTTGGCATAACGTACTGAATGAGGCCTAGAGTGATGTCTGCCAAGTTTCGTGAAAATCGGTCCAGATTTAGATATAGCTCCCATATATAGTTTCGTCCGATTTCATACAAATGGTGCCCCAAAGTCCCTATATATCTTTTGATTTGCACGAAATTTGGCATAATGTACTGAATTAAGCCTAGAGTGATGTCTGGCAATTTTCGTGAAAATCGGTCCAGATTTAGATATAGCTCCCATATATAGTTTCGTCCGATTTCATGTAAATGGTGCCCTAATGTTCTTATATATCTTTCGATTTGCACGAAATTTGGTATAACGTACAGAATTGAGCCAAGAATGATGTCTGCCAAGTTTCGAGAAAATCGGTCCAGATTTAGATATAGCTCCCATATATAGCTTCGTCCGATTACATGTAAATGGTGCACCAAAGCTTCTATATATCCTTCGATTTGCACGAAATTTGGCATAACGTACTTAATTGAGCCCAGAATGATGTCTGCCAAGTTTCGAGAAAATCGGTCCAGATTTAGATATAGCTCCCATATATAGTTTCGTCTGATTTCATGTAAATGGTGCCCTAATGTTCTTATATATCTTTCGATTTCCACGAAATTTGGTATAACGTACTGAATTGAGCCTAGAATGATGTCTGCCAAGTTTCGAGAAAATCGGTCCAGATTTAGATATAGCTCCCATATATAGCTTCGTCCGATTACATGTAAATGGTGCACCAAAGTCCATATATATCCTTCGATTTCCACGAAATTTGGCATAACGTACTTAATTGAGCCCAGAATGATGTCTGCCAAGTTTCGAGAAAATCGGTCCAGATTTAGATATAGGTCCCATATATAGTTTCGTCCGATTACATGTAAATGGTGCACCAAAGTCCCTATATATCCTTCGAGGTGCACGAAATGTGGCATAACGTACTTAATTGAGCCCAGAATGATGTCTGCCAAGTTTCATGAAAATCGGTCCTGATTTAGATATATCTTCCATATATAGTTTCGTCCGATTTCATGTAAATGGTGCCCAAAGTCCCTATATATCTTTTGATTTGCACGAAATTTGGTACAGCCTAATCATTTAGGCCTAGAATGATGTCTGCCAAGTTTCGTGAAAATAGGTCAAGATTTACATATAGCTCCCATATATAGTTTCGTCCGATTTCATGTAAATGGTGCACCAAAGTCCATATATATCCTTCGATTTGCCCGAAATTTGGCATAACGTACTGAATTGAGTCTAGAATGATGTCTGCCAAGTTTCGTGAAAATCGGTCCAGATTTCTATATAGCTCCCACATATAGTTTCGTCCGATTTCATGTAAATGTTGCACCAAAGTCCCTATATATCTTTCGTTTTGCACAAAATTTGGCATAACGTACTGAATTGAGCCTAGAGTGATGTCTGCGTTGTTTCGTGAAAATCGGTCCAGATTTAGATATAGCTCCTTTTTATTATAGATTGATTTTAAGTAATTGACGCACCAAGAACCAATAGGAACAAAACGTTCTGAAATTAGTCTAACCTTCTGTCACAAGTTTGTTTGAAATCGCTTAATATTTGGATAGAGCTTCCATATATCTTTTCGCCCGATTTCAAGTAAATTGGGCATCAAACTCCTCATGTTAGTCAGTTTGACATCAAATTTTGCACAACGTACAAAATTGAGCATAGAATTATGTAGTTGCGTTTTCTAGAAGTACAGACATAGCCCAACGGATGACCCATTTATATTTGTTTGAAGTCGATTTACATAATTTATGGATAGATCTACGTAGATTAAAATTTAGATAAATATCACATATTTTATTTCATCCAATTTCATGCTAATAGTCCAGTTTAATATACCCATAGCGGTTAAGGGTATCATATAGTCGGCCCCGTCCGACTTTACTACTTTCCTTACTGGTTTTGTGCATATGTTTGTAACATGCAAAAATAATCGAGATAGACCCATGGCTCCTTTTGAGAATATGCATAGAATCACTTTTTGAGTCGATTTAAGCTCGAAATTTGGCACAGCGTAGCAAATTAGGTCTAGAATGATGTGTGTAAAGTTGCCTGAAAATCGGTTCAGATTTATATATAGCTCCCACATATACTTTCGTCAGATTTAATGTAAATGGTGCACCAAAGTCCCTATATATCTTTCGATTTGCTCGAAATTTGGCACAGCGTAGCAAATTAGGTCTAGAATGATGTGTGTTAAGTTTCCTGAAATCGGTTCAGATTTAGATATAGCTTCTATATCTGACCAAATGAACAATTTAGTATCGGTTGCAGAATGACGTGTTTATGGTTCCAATTTCATTTTACTGGTCCTTTAAAAATGCGACTTCTGTTAGGATTCATCTGTTGAATATACTCAAAGTGGTGAAGGGTATCATATAGTCGGCCCCGTCCGACTTTACTACTTTCCTTACTGGTTTTTAAATGATTTTTTTCAGGACCTATAAGAGGCGTGGATTTTTTAAATGATTTTTTTCTTGACCTATAAGAGGCGTGGATTTTTTAAATGATTTTTTTCTTGACCTATAAGAGGCGTGGATTTTTTAAATGATTTTTTTCTTGACCTATAAGAGGCGTGGATTTTTTAAATGATTTTTTTTCTTGACCTATAAGAGGCGTGGATTTTTTAAATGATTTTTCTTCGAGGACCTATAAGAGGCGTGGATTTTTAAATGATTTTTTTTTCGAGGACCTATAAGAGGCGTGGATTTTTTAAATAACTTTTTTCAGGAACTATAAGAGGCGTGGATTTTTTAAATGATTTTTTCTTGACCTATAAGAAGCGTGGATTTTTTAAATGATTTTTTTCTTGACCTATAAGAAGCGTGGATTTTTTAAATGATTTTTTTCTTGACCTATAAGAAGCGTGGATTTTTTAAATGATTTTTTTCTTGACCTATAATTGGCGTGGATTTTTTAAATGATTTTTTTCTTGACCTTGTAATAGTTGTAATAGTCTTTAATAATAAATTTAACAATAAATTTGTCTGACTCTAAGAAAAAACCCGCAAGAGTTGAATCCTAACACATGTTCGCTCACACTTTTAAAACTCACGATCTTAACAAGAAATCCTCGAAAAAATCTCAAAAGAGGCGTGGATTTTTTAAATAATTTTTTTCAGGAACTATAAGAGGCGTGGATTTTTTAAATAATTTTTTTCAGGAACTATAAGAGACGTGGATTGTTTAAATAATTTTTTTCAGGAACTATAAGAGGCGTGGATTTTTTAAATGATTTTTTTCTTGACCTATAAGAGGCGTGGATTTTTTAAAAGATTTTTTTCTTGACCTATAAGAGGCGTGGATTTTTCAAATGATTCTTTTCTTGACCTATAAGAAGCGTGGATTTTTTAAATGATTTTTTTCTTGACCTATAAGCGGCGTGGATTTTTTAAATAATTTTTTTCTTGACCTATAAGCGGCGTGGATTTTTTAAATAATTTTTTTCTTGACCTATAAGCGGCGTGGATTTTTTAAATAATTTTTTTCTTGACCTATAAACGGCGTGGATTTTTTAAATAATTTTTTTCTTGACCTATAAACGGCGTGGATTTTTTAAATGATTTTTTTCAGGGACTACATTTTTCCTCAACTTTTCTGTGCCACTTTAAAGCCAATAAATTTGTCTGATTCCAAGAAAAAAACCGCATGAGCTGAATCCGAACACGTGTTCGCTCACACTTTGAAAACTCACGATCTTAACAAGAAATCCTCGAAAAAATCTCAAAAAAGCCACCAAAAGACTAACTACCTGCATGTCCTCCAGCAACAACAATTTCTGCATAATGTTACTTTGATGTGTCTTTATGCAATTTATGTTCTGCTTTCCTCACGCAGATTCGCCGTGGTTTTGCATCCATCCTCTCCCACTTCCTCCTTCCTTTCCCCAGCAAGGATGTGATTCAAGCAAGCGAATAAAAAATATGGAAAAATTTACTAAATAAGATTTTTTCCGATTTTATTTCCAGAGTAGAAGAAAGTAGAATAAGAAGTAAAGAGAGAGCATGAGGTCCTGACACTATGTATATAAACATAAGGATACACGAATTCACGGTATATCCCGAAAAAAGCCTTATGGCAAAATGACTTGCAAAGTGCAGAGCAAGTGTCACTTTTTTAAACAAAAGACGTCGTGCTTTGCATCCCAATATCCCCAAAGCAGCTACCAGAGATGTTAGTTGTCGTAGTCAGCGACAGGATTCCCCAGTCGTAAGGAAGGAAGAAAAAAACAAAAACGACATGTGAAAACACTTGATACTTTTTTTTTTGCAATGGGGAAATATAAGCAGGTGAATTGTGAAGTATATTTATGCAATTGAGCTATACTAAAGGGATTTGATTTGGATAATATTGTACAGGAAAAATTCCAATTAAAGGATCCACATCTTGCTCAGGAAAAAAATATATTGGAGAAAAACATCCTATTAACGGAACCACACCTTATGAAGAACAAATTCATATTAAAATTCCTATTGAAGGAAAAATTCTCATTAATTCTAATTGGATATATAAATCCCATTAACATTCCTATTGGCGACATTTTTTTTATTTAAACGAACCATATCTTGCTCAGAACAAAATCCTATTGGAAAAACCACGCCTATATTATTAAAATTCCTATTGGAGAAATTTTGTATATTAAAATTCCTATTGGAGAAAATTTGTCTAATAAAATTCCTACTGGAAAAAATTTGTCTAATAAAATTCCTACTGGAAAAAAATTGTCTAATGAAATTCTTATTGGAGAAAATTTCACTAATAAAATTTCTATTGGAGAAATTTGCTAATTAAAATTCCTGCTGGAGAAAATTTGTCTAATGAAATTCCTATTGAAGAAAACTTGTCTTATAAAATTCCTATTGGAGAAGTTTGCTAATTAAAATTCCTATTGGAGAATAAATGCTAATTAACATTCCTATTGGAGAAATGTGTCTATTAAAATTCCTATTGGAGAAAATTTTTCTATTAAAATTCCTATTGGAGAAAAATGGTTATTAAAAATTCTATTGGAGAAAATTTGTCTATTAAAATTCCTATTGGAGAATAAATGCTAATTAACATTCCTATTGGAAAAAATGTGTCTATTAAAATTCCTATTGGAGAAAATTTGTCTATTAAAATTCCTATTGGAGAAAAAATGCCAATTAAAATTCCTATTGGAGAAAAATTGTCTATTAAAGGAACCACGCCTTGTAGAGAAAAATTCCTATTAAAGGAACCACGCCTTGTAGAGAAAAATT
Source organism: Musca vetustissima (assembly GCF_032173495.1). NCBI lineage: Eukaryota > Metazoa > Arthropoda > Insecta > Diptera > Muscidae > Musca > Musca vetustissima. The sequence goes on from NW_026881935.1 coordinate 16,325, forward strand.
CCTATTAAAGGAACCACGCCTTGTAGAGAAAAATTCCTATTAAAGGAACCACGCTTTGTAGAGAAAAATTCATATTAAAGGAACCACGCCTTGTTGAGAAAAATTTCTATTAAAGGAACCACGCCTTGTAGAGAAAAATTCCTATTAAAGGAACCACGCCTTGTAGAGAAAAATTCCTATTAAAGGAACACCGCCTTGTAGAGAAAAATTCATATTAAAGGAACCACGCCTTGTAGAGAAAAATTCCTATTAAAGGAACCACGCCTTGAAGAGAAAAATTCCTATTAAAGGAACCACGCCTTGAAGAGAAAAATTCCTATTAAAGGAACCACGCCTTGTAGAGAAAAATTCCTATTAAAGGAACCACGCCTTGTAGAGAAAAATTCCTATTAAAGGAACCACGCCTTGTAGAGAAAAATTCCTATTAAAGGAACCACGCCTTGTAGAGAAAAATTCCTATTAAAGGAACACCGTCTTGTAGAGAAAAATTCCTATTAAAGGAACCACGCCTTGAAAAATTCCTATTAAAGGAACCACGCCTTGTAGAGAAAAATTCCTATTAAAGGAACCACGCCTTGAAAATTTTCTATTAAAGGAACCACGCCTTGAAAATTTTCTATTAAAGGAACCACGCCTTGTAGAGAAAAATTCCTATTAGAGAAACCACGCCTTGTACAAAAAAAATCCTATTAAAGGACCCACGCCTTGTTGAGAAAAATGCGTATTAAAGGACTCACGCATTGCTGAGAAAAATTCCCATTAAAAGAACCACGCCTTGTAGAGAAAAATTCCTATTAAAGGAACCACGCCTTGTAGAGAAAAATTCCTATTAAAGGACACAGCCAAAATTTAATGAGCAAAATTCCTTTCATTTTTGATACTTGAATTCCATTATCCTTTTATGTCCATGAAAGAACGTTTTTCACTTTCGCCCACCAATTATATAAAAATAACCCTGTCCCCTCCCCTTCTTGTATTTAATTTTTGGCAACATTTGTCATCATTTTCTTTGCAAATCCCCCCTCCCTAGCCCCGGACGAAACAGCACTCCTGACAATTCCATTCAAAACTGCAACACGGGACAAAATAAACAAATTACCGCCAACACAAATATAAAATAAAAGCTAGATGCAAATAATGAAAATGGCAACAGCAAACAAATCTGACAACAGGAACTACAACAACAGCAGCAGCAACAACAACAAATAGCTCTTGGCTTGGCTTCTCATTTACAAGCAAAACATGTCCGTGACAAAAACTTTAGTTAAGAGGGCTGTTCAACACCGAATGACAGGACAAGGATGAAGGGGAGGGGAAGGACGAACATAATGCAAAAGGAAAATATAGCAGAAGGGATCTGCAACTTGTGAAAAAAAACTGCAACTTACTTCAAGCAAACTACAACAAAAACAACACCACCAGCAACAACAAGCCATGGAGAAAAGGCGACATGGTGCCAACATAAAAGTCGTTAAGCGTCTTTTAGTGTTTATGATATAAATTAAGTTAATTTAAAAATTCTTTTATAACTTTTTGTGTGTGCGACAAACAGGATATGTCGTCCCTCTCTCTACACTCCATTCTCTCCCTCATCCTTCTCTCACTCACATTCCCATAGATAGTCAAGCATGCACCCGGTATTAACTTTGGTGTTTGTGTTCATTCACCAACAGCTTCCCGCTGTCGTTGTGTTTGTTTGTGTGTGAGAGTGTTTGGCTGCCTGTGTTGTCACATAACTGTTAATTTATATTCCTTAAAGGACTTTCTCCAGAAACTTAAAAGTCTACTATAAGTAGTTGCTGATGAGAATGATGAAGTTGAAGCTACTCTATGATTGTGTGTGGATATCTTTTCAGACCTTAGCTGGGGTGTTTTGCGGATGGTTGGGTCTCTGGGGAGATGTGAAGGGAAAAGTGCACGGAAATGCAGTGGTTAGGAAAAATTAAATTTGCTACCAAAAAGTAGGGAGAAGAAGGATCCTAGATAGATTTAAATTAAAAGGAAAAGGATGTTGCACTTATTTAAGAAAAGTTAACAGTCATAAGTATCCTGTTGAAGAGGTCATAATTAACATAATTCATGAAGTGGCTACGAAGGTAGGTGAATTTTTCGGTGGCCAGAAGAAGTGCACACTGTTGACCCAGAAATGGAAAAAGAAGAGGAAATTATTAAGAGGATGGAAATAAGGACAACAATTGATAAAGGGTATAGGAATTTTTATGATTATTTTAAAAGGATATCGTGGGTCCTTTAATAGGAATTTTCCTGAGCAAGGCAAGGGTCCTTTCAAAGGGTTTTTTCTCTACAAGGCGTGAGCCCTTTAATAGGATTTTTCCTGAGCAAGGCAAGGGTCCTTTAATATGAATTTTTCTGAGCAAGGCATGGGTCATTTAATAGGAATTTAGGAATTTTCCTAAGCAAGGCATGGGTCCTTTAATAGGAATTTTTCAAGGCGTGGGTCCTTAAATAGGAATTTTTAAAGGCGTGGGTCCTTTAATAGGAATTTTTCAAGGCGTGGGTCCTTTAATAGGAATTTTTCAAGGCGTGGGTCCTTTAATAGGAATTTTTCAAGGCGTGGGTCCTTTAATAGGAATTTTTCAAGGCGTGGATCCTTAAATAGGAATTTTTAAAGGCGTGGGTCCTTTAATAGGAATTTTTCAAGGCGTGAGTCCTTAAATAGGAATTTTTCAAGGCGTGGGTCCTTTAATAGGAATTTTTCAAGGCGTGGGTCCTTTAATAGGAATTTTTCAAGGCGTGGGTCCTTTAATAGGAATTTTTCAAGGAGTGATTCCTTTAATAGGAATTTTTCAAGGCGTGGGTCCTTTAATAGGAATTTTTCAAGGCGTGGGTCCTTTAATAGGAATTTTTCAAGGCGTGGGTCCGTTAATAGGAATTTTTCAAGGCGTGGGTCCTTTAATAGGCATTTTTCAAGGGTGGGTCCTTTAATAGGAATTTTTCAAGGCGTGGGTCCTTTAATAGGAATTTTTCAAGGCGTGGATCCTTTAATAGGAATTTTTCAAGGCGTGGGTCCTTTAATAGGAATTTTTCAAGGCGTGGGTCCTTTAATAGGAATTTTTCAAGGAGTGATTCCTTTAATAGGAATTTTTCAAGGCGTGGATCCTTTAATAGGGAGGCGTGGTTCTTTTAATATGAATTTTCATCCACAAGGCGTATGTTCTTTATTAGGATTTTTTCTCCCCTAGTATTTCGTCCGAGTAATTAATCAAAAATTGACTGCAGCAAATTAAACATTGTAGCAAAAACAACAACAACAAATCGGCAGTGATTATTGGCGAACCAGAAGAAAAATCGCAACAAGAAAGTGAGAAGAAAAGTAAAACAAAATTGACAAAAAATAGTTTGACAATCATCGATGCCATTCGAACGCGATGTGCATAAAATATGCCTAATTTAGCCGCCAGGCAGCCTGGCGGAGAGCCACAGTCTAACTAAGTAGCTAGTCGGCATTTAACTGCATCATTGCCTGCACCATTTGTTAGTGTAACCAATGAACGTAGCCAGTCCTCCATGCAGTCAACCAGCCAGCCAGCCATCGAACCGAACCAACCAACTATGACACAAACCAGTCGTAATGATATGACAACCATTGAAATGAGCCAAAAAACCCAGCTCGAAAAAAGAATACTACAAAAAACAAGGAAATCATCATTGGCAACATCATCATCGGTGGCCACAAGTACAAAAAAAATGGAAAATGTTCCGACGAAAAATACAATTTAAAATCAATTTGGCTCTATTGCTGATTTGGCGTCTTTTTTCGTCTCTCTGTCTTCCCTCTGGGTTTTTTTCAGTGCATTTTTTTGTCTGGTGTGATAATTTGTATGAAGGAGATTTAAGAGAGGCGAGGAGAGAAGAGGGAATCGTAGTGCAAATTCTGGCCAAGTGCTAAAGAAATCATAGTAAAGTGCCAGTGTGATAACCAGCGGTAAAGGCACCGACCGTCCTCATGGTGGAAAATGTGAAATGCCAGAAAATTGGTTTCTTTGAAGGCAAAGGCAAAAAAATGCTAAAGAGAATTAAATGCAAGCCAAAACAAAAAACTCCGTTGAAAATGTTAACAAGAAAAACAATTGCGGGAAAAAAATAGCTGTGACCATTTTCCATGTCGATAAGCAGTAACAATGTCTGCGACAGGAAAATGCATAAATCAATAAAGGAAATGATATTGCCTTTAAATAAGATTTCAGCATTAAATTAGGATGTTTTACTGGGAATTATTCTCAGAGAACCATGAATGCTTTAAAATGAATTTTACTCAGCAAGGCGGAGATCCTTTAATAGGATTTTTTCTGAACAAGGCCTAGATCTTTTAACGGGATTTTCCTTGCGTGAACCCATACATATGCATTTCTCTCAACGAGGCGTGGATCCTTTAATATGAACCCTTTTAAAGGATTTTTCGAAAAAGGTGTAGATTCTTTAATAGGATTTTTCAACACAAGGCGTGGATCATTTAAGAAAGATTTTTCTTTACAAAGTGTGGATCTTTTAGAAGGATTTTTTTGCACAAGGAGTGGATGCTTTGATAGGAATTTTTCAACACAAGGCGTGGATCCTTTAGTAGGAATTTTTCGAAACAAAGTGTCCATCCTTTAATAGGAATTTCAACGCAAGGCTTGGACCTTTCAATATAAATTTTCAAACACAAGGCGTGGACCCTTTAATAGAAATTTTTCGAAACAAAGCGTCCATACTTTAAAAGGATAGGATTTTTTCATATCAAGGCGTTGATCCCTTTATACGATTTTTCTCTCAACAAGGCGTGGATCCTTTAACAGGATTTTTTCTCAACTGGGCCTTTATCCTTTAATAGGAATTTTTTCAACATAAGGCGTGGATCCTTTAATAGGAATTTTTCGAAACAAAGCGTCCATACTTTAAAAGGATAGAATTTTTTCATATCAAGGCGTGGATCCCTTTATAGGATTTTTTCTCAACCAAACCAATCTATGCTGTGTTCAGACTATTTCTATATGTCTATGCACCTGTTTATCTTCTGCTATGGACCGGAGATGGTCTCCGATCATATCATTTATACAGTATTGTTATACTGCTTGAGCGACTGCATCTGTCTGATAGACCACCTGTTTATCTAGAGGTTCTCGGTTGTAGCTCTCTCTCTAGACCACGAGAACGTATCACAATGTGCCCAGGTGATGGTAGTCAGTCCATAAGGCTAATAAGAGGAGTGTTCCCAAACTTAAAACCCAAATGCAATTTCCAGGGTGGCTTGCTTGCATTTGCCTTATAGGCCACATGTTGATCTAGATTTTCTCGGTTGTAACTTTGGACCTCACCTTCTCTCTAGACAATGAGTATCTCTCATAATGTGCCCAGGTGATGAAAGTCAGTCCATAAGGCTATTAAGAGGAGTGTTCCCGAACATAAAACCTAGTCATTCAATTTCCAGGGTGGCCTGATGACAGGTCTGAATTATCCTCGCCTGCGTATAATTTAAATTCACAAACCACAATGAAACCGCATAGCATACCAATGACCACTCCGTTGCAGTATAAAATGATAAACAGGGAATCTTTTTCAGCCTCCCAAGTGCTGCCGGCCAGCAACATGAGGACACAGATTCTTTATCTCATCGCAGTTACTTGCGCGAAGCACTTAAAAAGGCTGTCGAAAGTTGGGGTAGTTTGTGGTCGGAATCAATTGGTGATGGTGAACAGTTACGGATAAATAGCCACACATTAGTGAACCTCCTGTTTCACTCTACAATTCTTCGATTATCTAAATTCGTAATTTCATATTTGACTGGCGTTCACACATATATCATTATATGCTCGGACAGCTTGGCATGGTTGACAGTATCGAAGCCGTTTGATAGCCAATAACTGTATAGTTGCACGATCTGTTCTGGTTTAGTCCTATACTAAAATGTGTGGGAATGGTTATGTCTCTTAGACTGTGATGCCTCTTATCGCACACCGATCTCTGACCTATCACGTTCGGGGAGCTCTATAAAAAAATGATTCTCATCGATGGGAAAAATATATCTTCAAGTATTTTTGAAACTGAAGATTGAACTAAAATCGATTTGTACTATTGACTTCTGCTGGCATTCTAGTACGGATTAAGTAACGCTACTACCCGGCCTACATTCAAATCTTTAGGAACTATGTGGTAACCTCTCGGCCGAGAGCGCTCTTCGCCATACTACCCTTGGAATGCTCAATAAACTCCCGATTAAATTTACACGAGCACTTCCCCGTGTCAATCACAGTTACGTCGTTAAATGTGACAGCCGTTCTGTCGCCTTTTCCTCCAGTGATCGAGTTTGATATAACAATTGCCTTAAATTTTTTGCACAGCTAAAAATGTTGCATTGTCTCGGAGGACTAGGATTTTTTCCCTTTATGTTCGGAAAGTTTCCAGAGTAAGTTATTTAATCATTTTTTCCCGGGGTCGTTCATCACGTTTATTGGCAAATACATTCGCCTCTTCTGGGAAGTTTTTTCTTACTTCCAATAGGTAGCGAGATTGTAAGAAGATGAACAGCTCTTTGAAGAGTTGATTAGGAAAGTAAGGCGTTCAGATCTCATACATTTGGGAGGTCCTTTGAGAGAGACAATAATTGGTAGGTAATGTAAATGAAGATAAATGAATGCTAGAAGATAGGACTGAAACAAGTACCCCTACAGTACTTCCGCACAACGTTATATCTACCGCAAACGGACACCACAACACAAACATTCCACGAAACCGACCTCACGGAAAGCCTTCACAATATCCACATGAGGCGTGAACCTCGTGAAATATACGAAACCGGGAACAATACACGATGCAACAGCCATAAGCCAGCTCGCTCCTCGCCAACCACAGCAACAAAACCCACCGCCATCCGGTGCAACCAACCGAGCTCACCTTCAAGGGGTCTATGCAGGAGGACCACATCCACTAAGTACAATCCTTTTCCTAAATGCTTTAAGAGCAAAACTACTTAAACAACTATGGATCCGATCATCTTCAAGAAATCTAAGGAAATCCCACCCCGCACTTCCATACGATATACCCATATTTGCTAAATCTCTAATGTCTTCATAGTAACAGCATTCTGTCAGAATATGTTTCCAGTCTTCAGTCTTCCCGCACCCACATAAATCCGTCTGGGGCAGGCCACTTTTATTCAGAAACGTATTGGGAGAACCATGCCCAGTCAGTAAGAAAGCGAAAGTCTGGCCGGTCCACTACGAACATTACGTCACAAATAAATTCGTAAGTCACATTCCACCAAGTCCTCCACCTATCAACAATATACTCCCGAAGGAAAGTGCTGTACCGTCTACTATCCCCATCCGCCACATCAGAAGGCCTGAGCCAATCATCCTCATCCAACTGCAAGCCACGCTTAAGCTTATACTTGATGATCCTACATCTCACCTCAAGATCAAGCGGTGTGGCGCCAAGCAGCACTTGCAACGCCTCTGTGTAAACAGTGCGACACACTGGCAGTTCTATACCATATAGGTGCAACATAAGTTGCACAAGCAGCAAATAGCCTACTCAAGCGCGAATCGGTTTGAAAGACACCCAGCGATCGTTGCCAGCTTCTCCTTCAACCGATCGAAATAATGAGGCAGTTCTATACCATATAGGTGCACCAAAAGTTGCACAAGCAACAAATAGCCCTCAACTACCAGTGGAAGTAGTTTCTGTCCCGTCGATTGGTTGGTAGTTGGGAAAGTTAGCCTCGGCTGGAATAGAAATTAGATTTAGCCATCTTCGCTGTCGTCTGAATCAAGTGGGGATGAAAATGTTTCTGTTAGCTTTAATGCGAGGAATCAGCATGTATCGGAAGTCCACCAATGCCGTAGCTGTCATCTGAGTCCAGTGGGATTGTAAAATGTGTAATTTTCTTTAGGACGACATGCATCGGGCTGCAGCCAACCTCTGGGTACCGTCACTGTATTTCGATCTGCCTCAGGCTAGATAGCTATATTTTATTTATTTCATATTTAGCTATATTTTACTATCACAGTACGATATTTTAACCATCATACCCCTTCTTCTCTTTCCACTCTTTTCCACTTCTCAGGTATTAAGAATAAACACCATGGGTCAAAGATATCCGAGTGAATTGGCTGATGATGCATTTTCCTTACCTTGTACATGGTTGCGTATAATTAGTGTCGTTATGTATACGCTCCATATTTTCCGACTTTGATGGTGCCATTTTAATGGAAGAATTATTTATTTAGCAGATATATAATTAATCTTCCATAATATTGTTGCGGAGGTCAAAATGTAGAAACAATGCATCATCAGGTCGTTGAACAACAACATGTGGACTGAAATGTTACCGTTGATGAGACTGCGGAGGTATATCGTATTCTGATAAAGATTGTTTTGGCGAGGTTTATGCTTTGGCGGAGTCATTTGTCCTTACTTGTAAGAGAATGAGGTTCGATGAACAGTTACTGCGGATATCGAGAGGTTATTAATGATTTTGTATGGTCGTTGTTGGATGATATTAATCCAGTCAACGTATACATTCGACGTGTCACACAAGAAACATAATCACTACTCTTCTACGGAAAAATCTCCTAAACGTCTTATCTCTCGGCAGATAAGACACGTACTCCTTCTTCTCTTTCGACGTTCCTTTCCTTCTCACATATTCAGAATAAACACAATAGTATATCCGTATGAATTGGCTGATGACTTACTTATTTAATTGGCATGGTTCTCTCATTGAGCACGGGTGCGTATAATTAGTGTCGTTATGTATACGCTACAAGTTTTCTGACTTCGATAGTCTACGAATTACTTTTAAAGGAAAGTGTTATTAATTCTACAGATATATATAAACAGAAAAGTGTTCTCTGCTATCCTAGGATCTGAGAAGAAGAGTGACTCTCTGAAACTGCGATTGATTCAAGAAAGCAGGGTGGTCAGTTGTTATAGAGTAGGGTAGTTTCCTGAAAGATACGATGATAGGGATGTGACCAGAACCAAGAGAACCATGATGTTGTCAGCTTACTTCATTTATCGGACATGACGCTGATGATCAAAGATATCCGAGTAAATAATCCGATGACTTACTTATTTAATTTACATTATACACCGATGCGTATAATCAGTGTCATTATGTATACGCACAAGTTTTCTCTTCGACGGTAGCATTTTCAAAAACGTATTCTTTATTTAACTGAAAGAACTTACCATTATAATCCAGGAAAAAATAAACATAACACATTTTGTGAAAATAAAAATTCAAACGATTTATTGTGAAATTTTAAATGCAGAAAAATAATTAGAACACACAAACAAATATTTAATAAGGATCACGATATTGTGGATTAGAACCGTAGGCAACACAACTGCAGGGATAACCTAAAGGTGAAGGGGGGAGAAAACGAAAAACTTATAATAAACAATAAAACGAACACAAGGATAAAATGTATTTATTGGATGTTTATTGAAGAAAAAAATAAAGGTTTTAAATTTAAAAACTAAGATATGAAAATGAAGAAAAAAATACATAATATAAGGACGTAAACATTTAAATTTTTTTTTAAATAATATCATTAAAAATATTGCAAAGAAATAAAATAAATCACTGGATAGTTTTTTTTTCTAAAAATAAAAATCTATATAAAATATTTTTTTCAGTGTATTCGAGTGTATATTGTATGTATGTAGTGATGTAGTTGTGGAGGGTCAAATTTTGGTTTTCTGTATTTTCTTATAAAAATTCGTAATTGCACAGTATTTGATTTTGCCTATCAATTGTGTATTGTTCCCGGCGCACAAGTCCATACTACTTGACCTAAACTATTCACAACAACTGTGAATATGTATATAAATAATAGAAAATATTATTAAATATAAAAAATTACAATTTTTGGAAAATATTAATTTGTACACAATGACAAAAATGTGATTGTGAATTTTTGAAAGCCAAGCTGAAATTTATCGGTGATGTGGTTAACAGAAGCGATGGGTGAATGAGTGAGCACATTTAAATAACACAAACACAAATTTAGAAAAATATATCTTTATAACTGTACAATTACAAATTAAAATAGAAACGGTTAAAGAGAACAACTGATAAAAAAACGGTTATAAGAAACACAAGAGAAGACCAAATAATATTTTTCGATGGGCTACTTTTTGGAGTGGATTTTTTAAATAATATTTTTTGAAGTCTTCTTCTAGGCGTTGATTTTTAAATAATATATTGATACCTTACACAACTATGTTGTCAGGCTATTATAGCTTTGTGCAGCCTCAAGAGTTTGTAACGCTGCGAAATATTGCTCCTAGACCCTTTGAGTTATATAATTATAATTTGTAAACACGATACAGGCCACAGTTATGGACCAATCTTCACTAAATTTTGCATGTAAGATGGATTCTAGCCAATGAAGACCCCTATTGTTTTTGGTAAAGATCGGTTAATATTTAGGCAATGAAATGGACCAAAAACTTTATTTTTGTTGGGTTTTCTGGTCGTTCCACAGGTCACAATTATGGTCCAAAAATCGTAAATTTTTACATTGAGAAGGGGATCGGATCAAAGAATAAGCATGCTTGTCTTGATAAAGATCGGTCAATATTTATCGGGTCAAATGGACCCTGACTTTTGTGCGAAAAATTATAAAATTTGTATTCTATGGCGTATAGATTTACTCCTTAAGGGAACCCCCCCCCCCCCCCCCCCCCCTTTCTCGATTTTTTATTTTTAAGATTTTAAATGGGCTGGTAAATGAATACCAATGCATGTTAAGGTTTGTAACTTTGCACATATATATTTGAAGATTTAAAAAGGAAGAAAAATAATTTTCAAAAAATTGTTGTTGTTGTTTTGTTGTTGTTTTTTGTGATTAAAAAATGTCCTCATTTTTGATGGCGGGCATGATAACTACTCACTGGAACATCGGAATCCGAAAATTCCAACGGTGTTAGAAAGAGTACATGTCGGGTTCTCGTATGAACTAGGATTATGGACTTCGCTCTAAAATTAACAAAATGGTGGACCTTTGGAAAAATATTTTTGAAAAATCGCCGATTTTTTACCACAAACCAAGTTAAAAAATAAGGAAGATGTTCACCGATTGGCTTTATCCTAGTTCATACGAGAGCTATACACTTCCAGAGAAACGTGTCAAAATTTGGGACCGATTGGATTTTTAGTTTTTGAGTTATCGTGCCCGCCATTCGCAAAAACTATGTTTGGAGGAAAACGCGTTTTAAGTTTGAGAAGCCCTCTTGCTGTCACCTGATGCTAACACAATAAATTGGATATATCTTCAAGAATTCTTGAGATTTTCACTTTAAAATTGGTAGGGACATTCTTGAATTAGTGTAGCTTCAAATTACATCAAAATAAAAATTTAAATTTTTTGAAACCGAGAATGGGTGGGGTCCCCTTAAAGACATAGACCACAGAAGTTGACAGAATATCTAAGAGGAAATGTTCCATGAGGTTCCAGTTATGGTTAAGGACAACGCCTATAATTTTCGGCGATGATCAGATAATAATTTTGGGATGAAATGGACCGACAACCTATTTCTTTGTGTTTTTTCAAGTCGATGTAGCATGGCCACGGCGAAAGGAATTTGATCAAGCCACGGCGAAAGGAATTTGGACTGAAATTAGTACTGTTGACCTCTAGTCGGCCAAGAGGGTTCAAATGTCGAAATATTGCCCAAGCTCAGAATATAGAATATAGATTTTCGTGGAAGTTATGTAGAGAATCATATGGTCGGCCACGTCCGACTATACTGCTCCGCTCACTGAAGGCGTGTATTTTTCATACCCTTCACCACTCTGTGGTACAGGATATTATGACTTTGTGCATATGTTTGTAACAGGCAAAACGAATCGAGATAGACCCATGGTTCCCTTTGAGAATATGCATAGAATCACTTTCTGAGTCGATTTATGCATGTCCGTCCGTCCGTCTGTCCATGTTAAATTGTAAACAAATCACAAGTCGCAGTTTTGATTGGAATTGGATGAAATTTGGCACAGCTCGTTTATTTGGCCCAAGGACGAGCCCTATTAAAATTGGAAAAAACGGATTTAGATATTGCTCCCATATATACTTTCGTCCGATTTCATGTAAATGATGCACCAAAGTCCCTATATATCTTTTGATTTGTACGAAATTTGGCACAGCATACTGAATTAAGTCTAGAATTATGTGTGCTAAGTTTCGTGGAAATTGGTTCAGATTTAAATATAGCTCTCATATATATTTTCGTCCGATTTAATGTAAATGGTGCACCAATGCCCTTATATATCATTCGATTTGACAGAAATTTGGCATAGCGTACTGAATTGACCCTTGAATGATGTGTGCAAAGTTTCATGAAAATCGGTTCAGATTTAGATATAGCTCCTATATATATTTTCGTCCGATTTTATGTAAATTGTGCACCAAAGTCCCTATATATCCCTCGATTTGTACGAAATTTGGTACAGCGTAATTAATTAAGTTTAGAATTATGTGTGCTAAGTTTCGTGAAAAACCGTTCAGATTTAGATATAGCTCCTATATATATTTTCGTCCGATTTTATGTAAATGGTCCACCAATGCACCTATATATCTCTCTATTTGTACGAAATTTGGCACAGCGTAATGAATTAGGTATAGAATGATGTGTGTTATGTTTCCTGAAAATCGGTTCAGATTTAGATATAGCTCCCATATATATTTTCGTCCGATTTTAAGTAAATGGGTCTCCAAAGTCCCTATATATCTTTCGACTTGGAGGAAATTTGGCATAGGGTACTGAATTGGGTCCAGAATGATGTGTGCCAAGATTCGTGAAAATCGGGTCAAATTTAGATATAGCTACCATATATTTTTTCTTCCAATTTTAAGTAAATCTGTCTCCAAAGTCCATATATCTTTCGATTTGCACGAAATTTGGCACAGGGTACCAGAATGATGTGTGCTAAGATTCGTGAAAATCGGTTCAGATTTAGATATAGCTTCTATATCTGACCAAATGAAAAATTTAATATCGGTTGCAGAATTACATGTTTATGGATCCAATTTCATTTTACTGGTCCTTTAAAAATGCGACGTCTGTTAGGATTCATCTGTTGAATATACCCAAAATGGAGAAGGGTATCATATAGTCGGCCCCGTCCGACTTTACTACTTTCCCTACTGGTTAATACATATTTTTGAGGGATCTACAAAGGCGTGGAGTTTATAAAACATATTTTTGAGGGGTCTTCAAAGGCATGGATTTTTTAAAACATATTTTTGATGGGTCTACAAAGGCTTGGATTTTGTAAAACATATTTTTGAGCGGTCTACAAAAATTGGATTTTGTAAAACATATTTTTGAGGGGTCTATAAAGGCGTAAATTTTTTTAAAATGTTTTTGAGAGAATTATTTAATCAACCAAGAAGCCTCCTAATATCTTCTTATCTCTTATGTCCCTCATAACCCTCTTCAGTTTTTTTCTAATAACAAAAAAATATGTGTTGTTATTGTGGTGTATTATGTGAAGTTTTTTTCTTTGTTTAAAAAATATATATGTAAATATGTCAATCCCTACCCACCCCCTTTTCCTGAACGATGCAACATTCTTCATTAGTTTCTTTATTTTTTTTCACTTATTCATAACGTTCCGATGCCAACACCCAATAAACACAATCCAAAAATTTCAACTTGCCTCTCGGCTTGCACTGCAAATGATCTTTGATATACTGGCATGGGCACTGGAATTGACCACAATGACGTCCCGGCTCCAAGGGGGTAACATCAACTAAACCCCGGATGGCTTCTCGTCCCCAACGTGATGCATAGCGGAGAAATAGTTGACCAGCTTGTTCCTGGAATTTTTTATTGAGTTTTTTATACAGTTTTTTTTTTATTTAAATAAAAAAGAATAAAAATAAATTAATTAATTAAGAAAAAAGAGGAAAAGAGATGGAGAGACAGAAAATGGTGAATGTGATAGTGAGAGTGTTGTGGTGTTAACACCCATCTACATACATTTTCAATGGTGTAGAGAACAGCATGCAATGTGAAATGGAAAATATTTTTTAAAAAATATTTCAATACCGATCACTGTACATTTGTCGACCACTGTATATACTAAAAACTATATATTTTTTATTTGATTGTAATTTAAGTTTGGCTACTTTAACTTAATATGAATTTCTAGGTTTTGCTGTTAAGCGCCTACAACTATGCACCACACATTGCATGTTGTTCTGCTACCATATGACTGCTGTGTGAATTTAAAGAAAGCCGTGTTGTTTTTTGGTTTATAGAGATATATTTGATTTTTTTTTGTTGTTTTTGTTTAGGTTTAGGTAAAACTTTTTAAATATTTAACATAAATAATATTAACGACTATAAATAATAATAAAAAATGGGGTTGGTAAATAGTAAAATAATAAATTGTGAAGAAGAAAAAAATAAAATATATAAATATAAGAAATAAAAGAAAATAAGATAAGAAATTAATAAACAAACACAGATGAGATATAAGAAGAAGAAAAAAAATAGAAAATAATTCCTTTTAAACTTGTTCTTGGTTTCTTTAGTGTCTTGAATTTGTTTAGCAATTCCGTGCGATTTTGCGTGTTTGGTTTTTAGAGTTTGTGATTCAGTTTTAGGTTGTTTTGAGAAAGTTTATATTTGCTGAGCATCGTGTCATAGCGATTTTTTTTCAAATATATTACATCCAACAACCCAGACAATTAAGACCACAGCATTGGCTGCGTTGCAGGTGCATTTTGATTTTATTGCGTAGAACTTCTTCCTCATACTGGCAGGGGCAGATGGATGATTGCAGATGCCGGGGCGTTTCATGGACGCCAGCCTCTTGTACAGTCCAATCGAGACGACGCCTTAAGAAGTCTTTGCCCCAACGTTGCAAATAGCTGAGGTAAAGCTCTTGGGCCACAGCCTAAAGATTTGATAATAACAAATAATAGGTTTTTTGGTTTATACAATAAAGGTGATAGTGATTTGCGAATAAAAAAAATGGTTGATAAAAGAGAGAAAGAGAGAAGGACGAAACACAGGTGCGGATGCAAGGTCATAGTGAAGACATAATACACTTTTGAGAGGCTATAATAAGAGTGGATTAAAAAAAATAATATTTGTTCAAGATTCAATATTATGCCTGGATTTAAAAATAAACCAGTGAGCGGAGCAGTATAGTCGGACGGGGCCTACCATGTGATACCCTACACAACTACCACGGAACTCGGATGTTTATTCCGAGCTTGGGCAATATTTCCCGATTAGAGGTCAACAGCACATCTTTCTTACATTTTCCTAATATTAAAAATATTCAGTACAACCCTTCTAATTACTTGTCCAGATTCCCTTCACGGTGGGTTCAGTTGTAATGTTCGGCTTATATTCGACTAGAAAACACACAAAAAAATTAAGTTTTCGGTCCACTTCATCACAATATAATTATCTGATCGTCACCGAAAATTGTAGGCGTTATCCTTGACCATAACTGGAACTAAATGGAACATTTTTAAGCGATCAGCGCCATATTTCCGCCCTCAAGTGTGGTGAAGGGTTACTAAATAATATCTGAATACATAAGCACCTGCAAATATTTAAGTGTAACTCCCACATCCCAATACATACGACGATGTAATTGGTATCAATTTAAAAGTCAACCACTGCCCTTGGATATACCAACAACTTTTCGGGTCTATGTCCGTCAGGGGTACATCTATACGCAATAGAATACAAATTTTGTAATTTTTCACCCAAAAGTCAGAGTCCATTTGACCCGCTAAATATTGACCGATCCTTATCAAAACAGGCATGCTTATTCCTTTGGCCGATCCCCTTCTCTATGTAAAAATTCGCGATGTTTGGATCATAATTGCGGACTTTAGGGCGACCAGAAAAACCGATAAAAAGTAAGTATTTGGTCCATTTCATCCCCTAGATATTAACCGATCTTTATCAAAAAAAAGGGGATCTTCATTGGCCAGAACCCATCCTACATGCAAAATTTCGTGAAGATTGGTCCATAACTGTGGTCTGTATCGTATTTACAAATTGTAATGGACAGACGGACGGACAGACACACATGTCTAGATCGACTCACCTAGCCGAGATCGGTATACTTAATGGTGGGTCTACGACCAATATTTCGCGGCGTTACAAACTCTTGGGGCTTCACAAAGCTATAATACCCTGACAACTTAGCTTTGTATGTAAGGCTTGGATTTTTATAATATTTTTAGGCTCTATGTAAGGCTTGGCTTTTTTTTAAATATTTTTGAGGCTCTATGTAAGGCTTGGATTTTTCAAAAAAATATTTTTAAGGTTCTATATAAGGCTTGGATTTTTTACAAAATATTTTTGAGGCTCGATATAAGGCATGTAGTTCTAATACCCTCCACCATAGTACGGAGGGTATATTAATTTTGTTATTCCGTTCGTAACTCATCGAAATATTCATTTCCGACCATATAAAGTATATATATTCTGACCATATAAAGTATATATATATTCTAACTAGCCATGTCCGTCCGTCTGTTGTAATCACGCTATCTTCTGAAGGAATTGAGATTGGGTGCTGAAATTTTGCACAGGTTTGTCTTTTGTCTGGAGGCAGGTCAAGTTCGAAGATATATCGGTTGTAGTCGCATATGGTAACAAATCTCCCTACCAAAAATTATTAATATTCACCCCCTTTTAGGGGTAGTCCCCATATAAGCCCATTTTTATGCCCTTCACCACACTGTGGTACAGGGTATTATGTCTTTGTGCATATGTCTGTAACAGGCAAAAGGAAACGAGATAAACACATGGTTCGTTTTGAGAATATGCATAGAATCACTTTCTGAGTCGATTTATGCATGTCCGTCCGTCCGTCTGTCTGTTTGTCTGTCCATGTTAAATTGTAAACAAAATACAGGGGCATTTATGATCCGAATTGGATGAAATTTGGCATAGGTCACACATTTGGCCCAAGGACGAACCCTATTGAAATTCAAGAAAATCGTGTAAGATATAGCTCCCATATAAATATTTTCGTCCGATTTAAGGTAAATGGGGCACCAAAGTCCCTATATATCTCTCGATTTGCACGAAATTTACATAGCATATTGAATTAGGTCCAGAATTATGTGTGCCAAATTAGACATAGGTCCCATATATATTTTCGTCCGATTTTATGTAAATGGTGCACCAAAGTCCATATATATCTTTAGATTTGTACCAAATGTGGCATAGGGTACTGAATTGAGTCTAGAATGGCGTGTGCCAAGTTTCGAGAAAATCGGTTCAGATTTAGATATAGCTCCCATATATATTTTCGTCCGATTTTATGAAAATGGTGCACCAAAGTCCCTATATATTTCTCGATTTGCACGAAATTTGGCATATAGTACTGAATTAGGTCCAAAATGATGTATGCTAAATTGATAATCGGTTCAGATTTAGATATAGCTCCCATATATAGTTTTGTCCGATTTTATGTAAATGGTGCATCAAAGTCCCTATATAACTCTCGATTTGCACGAAATTTGGTATAGAGTACTAAAATAAGTCTTGAAAGATGTATGTTAAATTTCGTCAAAATCGGTTCAGATTTAGATTTAGCTCCCACATATATTTTCGTCCGATTTTAGGTAAATAGTTCACCAAAGTCCCTATATATCTTTCGATTTGCACGAAATTTGGCATAGAGTACTGAATTAGGTCCCGAATGATGTGTGCTAAATTTCGTGAAAATCGGTTCATATTTAGATATAGCTCACATATATAGTTTTGTCCGATTTTATGTAAATGTTGCATCAAAGTCCCTATATATCTTTCGATTTGCACGAAATTTGGCTCAGCGTACTGAATTAGGTCTAGAATGATGTCTGTTAAATTTCGTGGAAATCGGTTCAGATTTAGATACAGCTCCCATATATATTTTCGTTCGATTTAAAGTAAATAGTCTACTAAAGTCCCTGGAAATCTTTCGATTTGCACGTAATTTGGCACAGCGTAAACAAATTAGGTCTAAAATGATGGGTGTTAAGTTTCCTGAAAATTGGTTCAGATTTTGATATAGCTTCTATATATATTTTCGTCCGATTTAATGAAAATGGTGTACCAAAGTCCCTTAATATCTTTCGAATTGCACGAAATTTGGCACAGCATAATGAATTAGGTCTAGAATGATGTGTGCTAAATTTCGTGAAAATCGGTTCAGATTTAGATATAGCTCCCATATATATTTTCGTCCGATTTTAGGTAAGTGTTGCACCAAAGTCCCTATATATGCTTCGATGTGCACTACTAGTTTATAATAAAAAAATTACCTGATTTGTTGCGCGTTTTGGATTTGGTTCGAAGACTCTCACCTGCGGAAGATGTCGAAAACATTGAACTATAGTCCACATTTAGGCCTAGCCCCCATTTAATGATACATACCGATTTTCGGTATTTTTAATATTTAGCGTAAAGAAATGTATTCTGATGCAAAAATCTTAGTTTCTAAATAGAGCTATATCTGTTCTCAATTAGGCCGAAATAAAACCCGTATATATTGGTTATGGCCTTATTTTGGGATGTTCCACCCTACTATGCGTCGTCAACATCGGACCACTTTCTGGGGTTTTTAGGAAAAATATCCATTAAAAATTGCTGAAATTTGTATTTGGTGTAATTGAATTTTCGGTATAGGACCACTTATGTATCTGTTAGTATACCTATGTTGGAGAGTATCCAAATTTCGGCACGGCCGAACTTAACGCTTTTTTTCTCGTTTTAAAAAATATTTTTGAGGCTCGATATAAGGCGTTGATTTTTTAAAAAATATTTTTCAAGGGCCTATGCAATGCGTGGATTTTCAAGAGGCTCCAGTATATCTTGAAATTAAATAATGTATTATGTCTTCACTGACCTGGCACCCTTTATAACAATAAATTTGTACAAATATGTATTAACATAAACATATTAAAAGCGTTTTTTTGGTGTGATAGATATTTGCATGTGAGGAAAATATTATTTACAGTTAGGAAAGAATACAAATCGTTAAAAAAGTGTGATAAAAACTCCCACATACCTGTTTTCTTGAGACCCTCACTGGTGTGCTGCCTTGAATGACAATGTCATTCAAATCAATATCCAATTTCCGTTCCCATCCAGCCTTAATCGCCTCCCCACCATTCTGTTCCGTATGCTCCAAGAATTCATTGAGGAAACTCACACATGGACCCGAATCGAAATACAAGAAACACAAATTAACTTTATGACACGATATGCGACCACGATCATCCAGCACGAGAAGGATTTTATGTTTTATCAGTTGCTTATTGACACGAGCGAGACATTTTTCTAGTCCTCTGGCCAAGCGTAACTTCACCCACATACACAAAAATATGGCAGCAGCATTTAGGAATAACCAACCGACACCCAATGAAAACAGAGCCACGCCTTGTAGGCCAGAGAACAGCAAGGTTAGCAGGACCGTAAATGCAAAGAGAATCCAGCATACCAATATCCGCTTATAGCAAATGTTATACATCGTGAAACGATAATCATTGACCAGGGTCTCCATGGCATGAACATATTCCTCAACGGTGAGCTGGAAGGGAGTGGAGAAGAGAGGTTAGAATATTACAGTTGAGATCGTGTCTTCCAAAACTACTCACAGTTAATCCTTGAGCCATAAGCTCTTCAGGTACCAGTTCAGGTCGGAAAATTGCTGGTGTCACCCATGGAAATTTGGTATTGGCTGGTAAGAGGGTTACGATTACATCGCCATTTGCTGGAAAGGAGCAAAAAATATAAATAATTATTTTTTCGAGGGCCATATAAGGCGTGGATTTTTTAAAGAATATTTTTTCGAGGGCCATATAAGGCGTGGATTTTTTAAAGAATATTTCTTGGAGGGCCATATAAGGCGTGGATTTTTTAAAGAATATTTTTTCGAGGGCCATATAAGGCGTGGATTTTTTAAAGAATATTTCTTGGAAGCCCATATAAGGCGTGGATTTTTTAAAGAATATTTCTTGGAGGGCCATATAAGGCGTGGATTTTTTAAAGAATATTTCTTGGAAGCCCATATAAGGCGTGGATTTTTTAAAGAATATTTCTTGGAGGGCCATATAAGGCGTGGATTTTTTAAAGAATATTTCTTGGAAGCCCATATAAGGCGTGGATTTTTTAAAGAATATTTCTTGGAGGGCCATATAAGGCGTGGATTTTTTAAAGAATATTTCTTGGAGGGCCATATAAGGCGTGGATTTTTTAAAGAATATTTCTTGGAGGGCCATATAAGGCGTGGATTTTTTAAAGAATATTTCTTGGAGGGCCATATAAGGCGTGGATTTTTTAAAGAATATTTTTTCGAGGGCCATATAAGGCGTGGATTTTTTAAAAAATATTTTTTCGAGACCCATATAAGGCGTGGATTTTTTAAAGAATATTTTTTCGAGACCCATATAAGGCGTGGATTTTTTAAAGAATATTTTTTCGAGACCCATATAAGGCGTGGATTTTTTAAAGAATATTTTTTCGAGACCCATATAAGGCGTGGATTTTTTAAAGAATATTTCTTGGAGGGCCATATAAGGCGTGGATTTTTTAAAGAATATTTCTTGGAGGGCCATATAAGGCGTGGATTTTTTAAAGAATATTTCTTGGAGGGCCATATAAGGCGTGGATTTTTTAAAGAATATTTCTTGGAGGGCCATATAAGGCGTGGATTTTTTAAAGAATATTTCTTGGAGGGCCATATAAGGCGTGGATTTTTTAAAGAATATTTCTTGGAGGGCCATATAAGGCGTGGATTTTTTAAAGAATATTTCTTGGAGGGCCATATAAGGCGTGGATTTTTTAAAGAATATTTCTTGGAGGGCCATATAAGGCGTGGATTTTTTAAAGAATATTTCTTGGAGGGCCATATAAGGCGTGGATTTTTTAAAGAATATTTCTTGGAGGGCCATATAAGGCGTGGATTTTTTAAAGAATATTTCTTGGAGGGCCATATAAGGCGTGGATTTTTTAAAGAATATTTCTTGGAGGGCCATATAAGGCGTGGATTTTTTAAAGAATATTTCTTGGAGGGCCATATAAGGCGTGGATTTTTTAAAGAATATTTCTTGGAGGGCCATATAAGGCGTGGATTTTTTAAAGAATATTTCTTGGAGGGCCATATAAGGCGTGGATTTTTTAAAGAATATTTCTTGGAGGGCCATATAAGGCGTGGATTTTTTAAAGAATATTTCTTGGAGGGCCATATAAGGCGTGGATTTTTTAAAGAATATTTCTTGGAGGGCCATATAAGGCGTGGATTTTTTAAAGAATATTTCTTGGAGGGCCATATAAGGCGTGGATTTTTTAAAGAATATTTCTTGGAGGGCCATATAAGGCGTGGATTTTTTAAAGAATATTTCTTGGAGGGCCATATAAGGCGTGGATTTTTTAAAGAATATTTTTTTAAAGAATATTTCTTGGAGGGCCATATAAGGCGTGGATTTTTTAAAGAATATTTCTTGGAGGGCCATATAAGGCGTGGATTTTTTAAAGAATATTTCTTGGAGGGCCATATAAGGCGTGGATTTTTTAAAGAATATTTCTTGGAGGGCCATATAAGGCGTGGATTTTTTAAAGAATATTTCTTGGAGGGCCATATAAGGCGTGGATTTTTTGGAGGGCCATATAAGCGTGGATTTTTTAAAGAATATTTCTTGGAGGGCCATATAAGGCGTGGATTTTTTAAAGAATATTTCTTGGAGGGCCATATAAGGCGTGGATTTTTTAAAGAATATTTCTTGGAGGGCCATATAAGGCGTGGATTTTTTAAAGAATATTTCTTGGAGGGCCATATAAGGCGTGGATTTTTTAAAGAATATTTCTTGGAGGGCCATATAAGGCGTGGATTTTTTAAAGAATATTTCTTGGAGGGCCATATAAGGCGTGGATTTTTTAAAGAATATTTCTTGGAGGGCCATATAAGGCGTGGATTTTTTAAAGAATATTTCTTGGAGGGCCATATAAGGCGTGGATTTTTTAAAGAATATTTCTTGGAGGGCCATATAAGGCGTAGATTTTTTAAAGAATATTTCTTGGAGGGCC